>NC_026153.1:3637303-3661701 GCF_000512975.1 Sesamum indicum
AAAAAAAAAAAAAAAAAAAAAAAAAAAAAAAATTTACATGAATTTTTTATTTATCCTCTCATTTAATGTTCTAATGTATATTTTTATACTTATAAGGGGATAAATATAATTATATATATGTAGTGAGGTTAAGATCTTCATATTTTTTCACATATAAGTACAAAATTATTACATGAGAACATTAAACGAGATGTAAAATTAAAAGTTTTACGCTTTTTTTTTTCGCTAATGTCAATATTTTTCTTGCAAATCTAATTGAAAGGGGCCGGCTGTAAACAATGAAATTTTGGAAAGGGCATTAGTATAATTTTAGAATTTTTTTGGAAAAAAAATATAATTTAAAATTTTCAGATGGGGTTTAAGTGTAATTAATCCTTTTATATAATATATAGTTAATTGGTAATGTAAAAGAAAAAAATTGTTTAAATTACTACTCAATTTTGAGTGGAATAGTCACGTGTGTCTTACTAACTGTTAGTGAAGTATTGATCCCACCGATAAGTTAAAATTCTAATCCTGCACTATAAGGTTATGAGTTCAAACCCCATCAATGTGTAGGATAATTATTCTACTTTAATTAATAATAATTGTTGATTAGATATAGTTATCTGATTTAAAGATTAGTACAAATATGATTGTTATAGTTTTCAATAATTTTTAGATATAGATATTTGATATTGATAATTACACTCAATTTTTTTACACAAAAAAATAATAGTTCATTACTTTTACTTTTTTAAAAAAATCTAAAAATTCAAGCACATGATCAAGGTAGCCCTGTTTTGGAGGATATTCGTACCCTACCTAGGAGAAAAAAAAAAAAAACAAATTGCAAAAATATTTTGAATTTTTGCATTTTAATCGAAATTAAATTTTTGGTAGTTTGTTATATTGTATTTGTGTTATGAGAATTATAAACTTGTATTATGTAATATTTATGTACATTTAGTTCAAGTTTTATGAGACTATTTTGAAGTATCCGATTATTGTTTGATTATTTTAAAAAATATGAGATCGATATTGCAAAAATTTCTATAATTGGGATTAAAATTGCAATTTAACATTGTGATCAATATTTAATTAGTTGGACGATTGTTAAGTTACGATACCAAAATTGATTATTACCATAAGCATGAGACTGATTCTTGAAAACATTATATATATATTATGAGAGTAAAATTGCAATTAAATACAAAAGAATTATGAAGAGTGCAGCACTTTTTGTACTTCAATGTTTCTTGTCAGTAAAGGGTGATTTGGAAAAATGAATTTGAATAGAGAAGAAATAGATTTAGAAATGGATTTTTTTTTAAAAAAAAATTGAAATGAATGATTTTGTTCTACTGATTTTTATGATTGGTATGCAGAGGAATAATAATAATAATAATAACAATAATAATAATAATAAAAAAAAAAAGTATTAAATTAATATTTTCTTGTAATCAACGATTCATATTCTTGGTGAATAGTAATAAACAATACAAATAGAAATAAATTAAGAAAATAATTAAAATAGTTTATGTAAGAAATATTATATTTTGGGTTAATTATACTGTAGCTAGTCTATTAGATGCTTCTATATAGTTAATTAATTATGTTACAAGTATTTATTATAGTAATTAAAAAATCATGTAATGTAATTTAAATCATAGAAAAAGTTATAGATTTATTATAACATACACTTAATTTATTTAGAGAATATAATTTTATATTAAATAAGTAATAGTATATAAAAAAGTAAAGATATATACATTTTACATTTTATTCCTATGATATATTCTAATAGTTTCTTTATATTCAAGAAGCATGAAATGATATTTAAAAAATCCTCAAAATATCGCTTCATGTCTAAAATGACCTGGGACCCGCATGCGTCATACTTATTGGGTCATACCGATGACCCCAATCATGTACGGACTTAATATGACCACACAATCGATTCTGTATCAACAGTCCGCGTGTAATATCAGTACAATTTGATCATACTTATAACAATGTCATTTATGTCTCAAGTACAACTTTGTTTATTTTCATTATTTCTTACAAATTTATTTATTCTCTATATAATTTTACTGACTTAAGTATTAAAATACTATAATAAAATCCTAACCCGATGTTGTTCACGTGCTCTATTTTACAGATTACGCAAGCGAATCCAGAAAATACAACAAATATTTTGTAACTCATGTTAAACAGATTAAATCCGTTGAATCAAGTCTAGTTCAGACATGCATGATGAAGAAACAAGACAAGTGATGTAACACGTTGGTTGTCCGGTAAAGAGAAGGCCATTTTTCTAAATAAACCCACATTTTGATTTGTCATGTCCGCATATAGACAAGTCTTTTAATAGTGTCGGTAGCCCACAGCTAGCACTGTTTCATGGACACAGATTGCCCATCTTAGACCATTATTTTGTTTTATTTTCTTCATTTATTTTGTGTAAATAAATCCCAATTACGATATAAAATTTTTATTATCGATGACTAATAATCATCAACAATTAATATTAAATATGTATAATTAATTAATAAATACCGTAAATTAATATTTACATATTGGTGAGAGTCGAATCCATATATTTTGGTCAAAAAGGTTCAATATTATCAACTAAGTTAGACATTATTGCCCATCACTACTAGTTGGAAAATAGACAAAAGAACATGGATCGATCCACCTACATCTGTTTTATAATTTAAATAATATTTAAAATAATAATAATATTATTATAACATTTTAAATATGAAAAGAAATGATGTTTTGGACAAACAACTAATAATTACAGAATTTATATGCATATATTTTAGTTCTTGAAGCATTACTAGTTACAAATTAACGTATTCATATAAATTTTATATTGTTATTTTGATGCAAAAATTATTATATTTATGTTTTATACACAACTATATATTATATACACTTGCAATAAGTGTAAAAATATATAATTTTTTAATATTATAATGAAACAAATGAAGGGGCAATCTTATTTATTAAAAATAAAAAAACATAGATGTCCTATTTTTATTTTTTTTAAAGAAAAAAACATAGATGTATGTCCGTAAATGAGACTTAATTAGCTTAGTTTGCCAGCTAAGGTTATGAAATTTCATTAATGAATAGGTGTTGATTTACATTAAATGTAGTTGTTGCTTTCCTGTAGTAATAATTATCAGTCAGTTATAAATATTGTATATTGATATTTGATAATTAATGGTTAAAATTTAAATTAGGAATAATTACACTCTTTTCCCCTGAAGTTTGGTGTAACTACACGTAAATTCCTTGTAATTTTAAAAATTACATCTTATACCTTTGAAATTTATTTTCATCTAACAAATAAGTTCCCACGTTAGTCGAATTTTATCGAATTTGCTGATATTAATAAAAAAAAGAGAAAAAAAAACTTCAATATATCAACAAATTTAATGAATTTTGACTAACGGATGACTTATTTGTTAGACGAAAGCAAACTTTAGGGATTCTTGACATAATTTTTCAAATTATAAAAGATTTACGTATAATTACACTAAATTTTAGAAAAAATAAAGTGTAATTATTTCTTTATAATATAATTGGAGTGATTCACTAGAAAAAAAAAAAAAATAGACAAAAGAAAAACGCATAGATATCCTATTTTCAAGGAAAACATCCCATCAATGAAGCATTACTTGCGTAGAACTTCCCATTTATTGATTGGAATTTTAGTCATTAACCCTTTGAACCCACATTTGGGGCCATTAATTCCTCATTGATTTGTGCTAAGCAATAATCTTCTAATAATTGTGAACTTAAAAAAATAATTATAATTAAATTCCAAGTCAAATAAGTATTACTATTAGAATATAAAAAGCAACCCAATCCTTAAATTAAGGAGAACCCGTAATTGTAGTTTCTTTTTGAACCACCACATGGAATTCAAATCCATCAACTCTATCAAATTTGCAAGTTTGGTCGAATTTAGGGCTCATGTAAGGCGCACATGCCAAATTCTTATCAGATTTGCAATTCCCAGCACATTATGTTCTTAGTGTGTCATATTTATTAGACTATAGAGCTTAGTTGTCAAAGGAATAAAGTCGTCACCTCTCCCCATAATTAAACGATCAAAATTCCCTCTGTTATGTTTAAAATTGAACTTACTACTTGTGGGACAATTAAGAGTTTTTAATCTTAAATTTATAGTTCATTTTAAAAGTTAATGTAACATTACTTATATCTTCTTGACTAATTTACTAATCATAACAAATAAGAAATGGTTTAAGATGGAGAGTGCAGCATACATCAATCAATGAAGAAAGAAAAATTAGATACGAGATGAGAATGAGATTAGTGTGTGTGCGTCGTGTCATTATTTATGAAGGAAAATGCCAAAAAGAAGAAAACGCGATCATCCAACATTCGTATGGATAAAGATGTTCTTTTTTTTTTTTTTTTTTGGCCACAAGATAAAGGTTTCTATGTTATATCAAATTCCAATAGGTGGAGTAAAGTAAAACCAACTACAATTGTCTTTTATATAACTCTTTTCATTTCTGTATAACCATAAATGGGTTAATTATACTTTACCATCCGAACTATGATTATTTTTACACTTTAACATCTAAATTTATTTTGTGTAAATTTACCATTCAACTTTACAAAATTTTACACTTTATTATTTATAACTGTCTTTCAACTAAATTTTTTGTCAAAAGAATCACATTCAGTGCATATTTGATATTTGAGGATTTATGTGATGTGATATTTTTCACATATGCACAGTATGTGATATTTTTTCAGCCAAAAGATCAACAATAAAACGATCATATGGCAAAGTGCAAATTTTACAAACTTAAAATGGTAAGTTGACAAAAAGAAAAAACTCAAAGGTAAAGTGTAAAAACGGACATAGTTCAAATGGCAAATTGTAATTTACCCTGTAATTTTTAAAAACTCAGGATATAGTTCAAAACCAAAACTAAACTAAAATTGGTCTGAACAGTCACACAAAAATACAAAGTTACCTATAAAGTGGGGAAGAAAGTCCAACTACTACTAAATTTTTCTGGGCATAGAAAGTGAATTTTCTAACCACTGAAATTTGAAAATACAATACGATGAACAAGAAAAAAAATTACAAGTTAATAATCTACCCACGAAAACAAAGAAGAGCTTTACAAGAGCGATCGGTTCTAGTGCCTATTAGAATTCTTAAGATGACATGATTTACCTATATATGTGTATTATATATACCGCTACTAGACTCGAATGATGCATTTCACATTAGAGTGGATAATCATACCTATCAACGAAAGAGCATGTCTGTCCTTCCGCGGTTTGAATATGTTAATACAAGTTTTAACTTACAGGCAGGATGGACACTATACTTTCCTCTTCCTAAGCCTCCCAATGTCCTGATCCATAAGCCTCGCTGATGAAGGCATTGGTTGAGGAGTTAACAACCCAACAGATTCAGGTATGTCAAGATCGATGCTCTTGGAAGGGCCTGCAATCGCTCGCTTCATGTCATGCTCATTCAATTGTTGGACTTGGAGTTTTACTTTCTCAATCTGCTCATTTTTATGAGTAGATAAATAAGCAGTTGACTAAGATTGCGACAAATATTGCAGGTAGCTTTGAGAGGTAATCATGAGTACCACGAGTGTCCTTACCAGTTCATTATGATGAACTGATGAACGTGCAGTGGCAAGTCTTTGCTGCAAATCCTCAATTTTTCTCCTTTGATACTCGAGATTCTCCATTTCACTCCCTTTCTCCCCTGATTGCTGGTACAGAGCTGCAGATAGCAAAAGACAAATCACCTAACCACTGATGGGGACAAACGATTAAGAGAAAACAAAAGCAACTTTCAACTACACAAACCCTTTAGACACACGCTCACCAAATGCTTTTCCACATGGTTCTACATCGAATGAGAGAAAAAACCACTATTTTAAATTTGGTAAACTTAGATTGACTCTATAACCAGCAGTTTGCAGTCATTCGACTCTGACTCTGGACAAGGTCGGTTGTAAGTTTAAGAATAGTTAGTATCCTTCGAAGCCATACCCATATGTACAAGAACCAATTATTTAAATGTCAAGGCATCACATACAGACCACTTGAATGGTGGTATTACGTTTTTAAGAAATACTGACAACAAAAAAAGATATATTCAAATTTCAGTTACAGCATAAATGATAATTAGAGAACACATAAAGTAATCCATTATGATAAACCAAAAACACTGACAGTACGTACCTGTCAAATTTGAGAGAACCCAGTTCTGCGTTGGAATATCATAAAGCTTTTTTGACAATGTCAGGGCAGATCTTAAGATTTCTCTGGCTTGTCCAGTGTCATGTAGAGCAAGTGCCAAATTTCCTAGCACAGTCAAATACTGGGAAACAAGTTGTAGGTTTCCCAAGTAAGTATGTGTAGTCTGCAAGCCAGAAGCTAGCCGGACTCTGCATCAAGTTTATGGCATATGTAAGATACAGGAGGAGAGATTGGAGAAAATGCATATTCAAATTGTGATTTGGATTGGAGCTCTTCCTTAAAATGTCATAAAGATGAAAAGAATGACAAATATTGCTTTGGAACAGGTTAAAAGATCTGCTAGGGGCAGCTTCATTCAGACAACTTTGACTAAACAAATTGAATACACCACTACATCGAGCACCTATGTATTTTTGATCCAATTTCATGTAAAAAGGCCTTAGTCATTACTGTAGCACCTTTAGGATCTCAAACTGACACAGACCTAGCACTGATAATGCCAAACCATCATCCATGCCCAAGCCCATGCAGAAATACACTCAGCAGCTTCCTGATGCGTAAAGGTACAGATGCTCCAATAGGAGCAGTGAGCATGGATTTCCAGGAAGATTTGGAGAACTTCATTTCTAAGCAGAAGAGCCATTTCAAATAGTCTTTAATCAATTATTCAATCTGTTTGTGATTAATACTCAATTACTTGCTGTTACAGAACAAAAAGTATTTCCTTAATTCACTTCCTTTTTTTCTGTCACTCTACAGAAGTCAATGCACATTACAGAGATATTGATCATTTGCTGGCCTCCTGTTGTGAAGTCCCAAGCAAAGTTTGATACATTCTCTGATAGAGCACATTCCAAACATTTGGTATGCATGCCTCAAAATTCACCATCAAAGTCCAAACAGAGAAACAAAAATATTTCCTGTGTTCGAGCAGCATAAATTCAGAAAGCACAAGAACGGAGGGCATAAAGTAACTTCTCAGTGAAAATGTTGAGAGTTTCATAAATCACCATTCGAAGGTCAGTGCATAACTAAGTACCCCTTTTGGTTGGCAGGAAACGGGTCAGTCGATCAACGATAATTGCTAGAACTAAATTTTGTGTCTAATTCAAATGTAGCAAACCTCCCTCATTCCATCCAAATGTAAATATGGTAACACTAACAGATTCCTGGAGTAATTAAATTTTCTGGCAGTTAGATAGTCAAGCCTGATCACATTATGACAAACAAAACAGGTCCTCAAGAAACCAAACCATTATTTTTCCTCTGACAAGACAAGAAATAATTTCTCAAGGTGGACCACTTCGATTCATAACAGAAATGGTCACCACCAAAGTATGATAACAATCAATATTCACTCCTAAGCTAATGAATAGAACATCCATGGAGAAAAGGGTGAAAAGTGAGAATATCATATGTGTTTATCATCCCTTTCTAAAGCATGTTATCTGCCACCATATTATGGCTGGTCCGACCAACAAAGCACATTGAAGTAACTTCTAATGACGAATTCTCTGAGGCAACAGATCCAGTCGCTTACAAAATTTTTAACCCCCACGTCCCACTGACCCTAAGACTCGAGAGACAAAGATGAACTGGACATGCAAATTAATGCATATGCACTGGTAGAAGCTGTGTCAACATTTTTTAAAAAGTCAGGTGAGGCTCCACATGTTGTCCACATAGTTTTGCACTAGCTAACTGACACAATGAATAAGCCCATGTTGAACAAGGACAACACAGTGCCTTGAAAACCTCAGAGAATTCTAGTCACAGCTGAAATGGGTCAGGTGTATGTCTTGACCAGAGAAAAGACACCATAATAATGCACTAGCAAACATGTATTGATAATGGAAGGATTTAACAAAATGAAATAACAGTGGTTTTGTCAATCTTTACCTGGCTTCTTGTAAATTCTGTTGCCTCATAAGTAGAAATCCATAAGTATACAAAGCACAGGTCTTTTCTCGAACCCCAACAAAGGAGTCTATCACTCCTAAAACAGGTCCTATCAAATCAACAGCCTGTGTAACATCTAGGCCTTGTAAGTAAATCTTAACAATGCCATTTACAAACACTGATTTAAAACTTAAAAGGGTATCACCTTGGCTGAAGATTCAGCATCACCGATGCAGATAAAAGAGACTGCTGCATAAATTTGGCTCATGGCTTGCGTCGATTTACTTTGAGTCAACTACATATGCAACCATGGTTAAACCAAAATTCGGAACATAGCATGGGGAGTGGATTTCTAGATGAATGGGGGAAGAAAAAAATATCCTATATGGTTTCCTACCCAATTCCTTATGGAGATTGATAAGTACTAGGTAACATACAACACTGATGATAAAAATGCCAATAACAAAGAAAGGAAAGAACACTTAGATTGAAAATATCTTTATGGAACAGTGCCAGGTGTACGCGACGACATGACAAGATCACGATATTACCTTTGATGCTTCAAGAAAATGGAAAGCCGCTTCACTATAGCAGCCCACAGAATGTGCATATTGGCCCCTTAGCATCTCAATTGTGCTCTCACAAGCCTGTAGGATGGTTGGAAAGCGAACAAACCAATTTCTCATCTGCACCAAAGCCTGGACAGACAATAGTTGCATTCATCTCTTTGTGACATCATATATTTATATGTCATATGCAGATCAAGAAAATAATAAAATACTCAAGTATCAGGATCTTACAGTAGTAGCCAACAAAGAAGCACTTCAGAGAATTTTACTTCTAACAACCACGATAGATTTTGTCTTTTAGAACACCATAAAAGCTTATACGTATTATATGTGGGATCTCAAGCATTTAATAGACAATGTCACTTCATTTCAAAGCCATTGTGAAGACAATTAATCTCATAAGATGCATGTTTCATAACATCTACTACCCCATGGCAAATTTGTTGGAACATCCTCGTGTTAATGTTATATTTCTTTATATTTTGCTATGGGAGTGCATTTTTGAGGTGTCCACAAGGCGTTAATCCCATCAAAAAGATTTTCAGGTTTCCTCTGACTATAAACACTAACATCTCATAGCGCAAATTTAACATTAACTGACTCAGCAGTATATTATTCCACCAAGAGTAAGTGGGCCAAACAAAAAGAGAACAAAGATCAGAAATTTGAGACAAATTTGAGCAATATATTCCTTTAAACCACTCTAGTAAAATTGAGTTTCAATCAACAGGACCTCAAATTGAAGATTACTTAAATCAAATCTGGCCAGGTGAAGGTAACAAACCTCTTGTGCTTCTACGAATTCAGTTCGTGTAAGATCAATAGCTACTTTGTTTTCCAGGAACTGCATTAGAAGCATTAAATATACACCAGCCATCCAAATTGCAGAGTGTTGCAACTCCACTTCTGGCATCCAGTACGTTGCAGAGAACACATGTTAATAACCCTTTGCTGACAATTAATAACAGAACTAGAAGAACCTAACCAGTAGTCACTATAAAATCGGAGATGTTCATAAGGGTCCTTTATTTGGAGGACTTTGATAGTTTACCCGTACAGTTTAGACATGACATATATAGAACTCTCACCTTTGACCCTGTCAGTAATCCCCAATTGCAACAGCTCCTCTGCATGTAAAACAACTATTAACATTTCAAGCTGAGCACCCAAACCTCATTTAGATATTTTTCAAGTAAAAACCTTCTCCTGCTCATATTATCAACTATCTCAATGACTTGTTTTCAACACAATCAACCAATTAATTTTCACATTTATTACGCCGAGATTCTATTCTAAATCTAGGAACAGGTAATAAACTTTGAGGTGAAGTCGCACTATATATTAGTTTTGGCACTTATCCTCAGTCAATGGATAATCAGCTCTTTGAGAATTACGGCATACTTTTTCCTAGAAATAATTCAGGGCGTTCCTGGATTTAATTCCTTTTATAGGTCTACCCTGATGTTAGGCAAAAAAATAGGCAACAGAAAGCCAGATCCAGGATCCTGCAGATAACAACAAACAAGAATACATTCAAATAATTGGGTTATCATGCATTATGGTCTTGACTAAGAAAGAAATAATAAGTGCCACTTATACAATCACCGCCAGCAAATATCCAATTCAAATCTCATTTGCATTATTTATTTCACCTGATTTGCCTTCAAGAACACCCATAGGCAATAATAGGGGAACTATTAGTGTAAAAGACAACCCAAGATATTGTTAAGGTTAACTTTTTACTAGTTAGTCCTGGATGATAGATGACATAGAGAATCATCCTATCGTGAATAATGATTGTAATTCATCAAGAACCCAGCAGACTGTGGATTGACAATATAAATTTCTTACACTGTTCCAAACTGACCTTGAATGGTTTGTAACCCAGATTGAATCCTCTTCTGGCACTCCTTAAAAAGCCCTTTTGGCCTGCTAAAAACAACCACCATAAGATCTACCAATGCATAGACCGCACTTTTAGGCAGCCATTCCCCATCAATAGGAGGTGGAGCCAACTCAAGCTTATCAGGCCATGCTCGCTTCACATTTCCAAAATATGCAGGCTCCAAGCTTGCTTTTCCAGTTAAATTTGTTCCTGTGTAATTACTAAGTCTTTCCTCCAGCTTAGTTTGTTTTTCAGCAAGAGCAGTTCTGTCTTTGTAGTTCAAGTCAGAGCGTGAGAGACTACGATTTAACACATCAAGTTCATTCGTGAGTTCTCGTATTTGTTGCATCCTCTCCATGTCAGACTTCATAGCAGCATCCAATTTATCAATACGTTGAGCAGCAGTCTTGTAGTCACATATCCGGAGTAGGTAGAATAATTGCAGCAGCTCGTGATAAAACAGTAACCCGAGGCAATGTTGTCTCTTTTGAATACAAGGAGAGGAACCAAAAAACAGAGGAAATTTTGATTTCAGCTGGCATTATAGGTAAGGTTCAATGAAAGGAAAAGTAAATATTTGTACATGCATAATTAACATTCTCAAGTATACTTGCAAGTTGCAGACATAAGCAAACAGCATTATGATATTTCTACAGTTAAGCATCAGGTACACATGCAGTAGTCATCTAATTAGACTATTAATTGTCATCTGAGCATAAACAATATTTAATCCGAGGTCTCTATGGAATCCATTCAAGCAACTGCAGACCCAAGCATTTCATCTAGCTAGTAAGTAAACACAAAGCGCGTCAAGCAACAAACAATTACGGACTCCTTTCATTTGAAAAAGATCAGCAAAAGAAGCTGCTTATGCAAAACCAACAGTGAAGTCGTCTGAATTAGAAGAAATCAGCAAGCATGAATTTAAAGACAGCACAGCTTGCCAGTCAACTTTATACAGTCGCACTTAAGTATTAGGTAACTCAGTAACTGTATGGTGCTTTCTACTTTTAGATGCTTCCTTTCAATTGACACAAAGTTTGGGATAGTGTTAGTTCAAATAGTTTGGAAAGAAATTCACCTGCTTACATAAGGGTCAACATGACAATAATTATAGGGGGGAGAGAGAGTTCAGATAATAGTTCCAGAATAAATTAACCTGTTTAGAAAAGGGAGCTTTAATAATGATCATGTCAGAGGAGGAGATCAAGGACTAAAGTGAGTGCATTATTACAAGTACCAATATAGTATTTCTTTGTATATAGCCACATCCTACAAAGTGACAATATATATACGACTCATAATAGAAACTTTAAATCCCTGGAGTAATTTAGAAACACCCCTATTGCTGTGTAGAAGAATGCAAGATTAATCCTACAGAAAACCGGATATGAACAGGCTTGCAAGAAACTGAACATGATTATTCACAATATATGGAAAAACAATGAACTTGAAGTGGAAAGAGTTATTTGTCATGATATTTTAGTACTAAAACACCATTGAAATACTATTGAAATATATGTAGGTAAGGGAGTAGGGCCATGCTAGTAATTATGTATAAGCATATGTATTAAGTCATCATCCTCTGATGTACATATAAATGGACTTCATAAACTTCTATCATTGGACACAGAGCAAATTCCTCCATAAATAGTGAGTTACAGTCCTCGTTGAAGAATCCATGCATATCCGGTCATATATCATTATCAAGGTATCTGTGTGATGCAGGAACATAATTATTGTTTAGTATTTTTTTCAGTAAATAATTCTTTCCTCGCGGTGTTTTCCTCTTCCAGATGTCATGGGTATTTCATTCAAGTTTTTCTGTAATTCGTGTCAGTATTTAATGTTAAGATATTAAATTTAAATTGTTCTCTCTAACAAATCTAAGAGATCTAACAACTTAAGCTTTTAAACGAGGTGGCCGTTTAAATCTTATAGCCACCCATTTATAAAAGAAATGTTTCACATGCAGGGTTTGCACATGAGGGGGTGTGTTAAAATATTAACTATTAAATGATTCTCCTCTCCAACAGTTTAAGCTTTTAGATGAGGTGATTGTGTAACCCTTATCTAATGGTATTTAGGTATGTCTTCCTTATTAAGGCAGTGTAGGTTTTTGTTTGTTACAATATCACGCTAGAGTTAAGTTTTTGGCCAACAATATCAATATTTTCAATTGCTCTATTGCAGATTTCACTTAGGAACTAAAGCCCAACAAATCATCCAGCAAACATACTCTTTGAATCAACCTCCGTGCTTTCTTTTCATTAATCTGCTGCATTTGTTATCTGCATAATTGTTGTTTGATTATATTCTTCCTTCTCTATGAGTTTCCACCATCACTGTGCTACTCTCAGAGCGGCACTCATACTGCATTGCATCCACATACATTTGTGTTGGTTAAACATTGTGTGAACTATATTTTTGATGATACCAATACGTAAATCTTTGCATACAAACCAATATCAGTGATACTCCTACAAGTAGCAAAAATTGGCCAGTTATAGGTGTGTCAAGTATAGGTAACAGAGGATAGCGGCAAGGATCCCACACCACCATCCCCGAGCAAGACAAAGCAGATACTGGATAATTACAAAGTGGACTCTTAGCCAGTTTGTCTCTGGCCCAGGGCTAGAAGTATTGGGTGTAGTACAGATAAATGAATAGAAATTTTACTTCAGAAAGTGATGCTTTCAACAAAAGTCAAAGAATAATTTCTTTAAGATCCCAGTACTTTCATTGCAAACCATATTGGCACTGCAATTACGCAAAACAGTATCACTATATGGAGCCAAACTATAGATGTGCATCAATTGCTTTACTTGGAGGTGCTCTTAATTCCACATGAGAGAAATATAACCATGGCCAAAATCATATATGATAAAGTTGTTGTACAAATCAGATTTGTAGGTGTCTCTTATAAGCATATCATATAAGGGTATTCACTTTGATGCAGACTAGCGGTTTTGAGCCGAACCTGTTTGGACTTAGAAACAACTAAAGGTAGAAATAAGGAAACAAAATACTAGAATTAAAAGAGGACTTATCTTACTTTATCAGGCTCAATAGATTCCCATATGAAATTGCATCTGTTGACAGATTCCTCTACCAGACTTGTGCTGTCCCACTGCATCACACGGACGTGCAATATTGAAGTAGCAAAAAACATCTGGTTCACAATAGAATAAAACAGAATTAGATGCCTACAAGAATGTATAATATCTTTCAGGCAGCCTGACATTTAGCACATAGCAAACAGAGAGCACCTCAACACTTACCAATATATGAGCAGTACTAAACAAACAAGAAAATGAGTGTCATCACTGTTACTTGAACATAATATAGAAAAGAGTAGTATGCACTTCGAGATATATGATATATGGTGCTACTGAACTAGGAATCAAAAACCAAAGATAGATTAAATCCAATCCAAGGAGTTTCTATAAACTTGCACAAAAAATTCCTCCACGTCTCGCCAAATGCACCATATAAAAGACCCATGCGGCCATGCCAGCATACTATAAAATTGATGGTTAAAAAGATTCAGAACAGTCAGAACAAACCTGCAGTTCCGGGTAACACATCTCCACAGCACAACTAAATCCTTGTTGCAATGACAAAATTGACCCATTGTAGTCTCCCTCAATTATCAGGGCATTTGCAAGCTGAGAATTGAAGTTGCAAGACCATAACCCTCCTGCAAACCTTCAAGCCATAACCTTCTACTTGTGAACACAAAGTTCCCAAAGCACAAGTTATACAAGAACATGCATACCTTCTAACTAGAACCTTAAGCAATAACAAACAACTCATATTGAATTCTCTTGTATTTACTAGCAATTTGTTCTTCACCTCATCAGCATACATGCTTACTTCGTAGTAGTAAGTAAACTATTCTGAAGATAAGAAACAGAACTCCAGTTAAAGCAAAATAGGGAAAAATCGGAAGATTCCAGAAATAAGTTCAAAGCTAAGACATCTAAGAAAGGGAACAATTCTAAGATCGTACCTTACACAACCACATTTCCTCTTGAGGAGCTTAAAGAAGCAATAAAAAGGATACTTTGAACCTTAAAGATATTATTCTTTGGTACAGAGATACCTCTTTGTCCATATTTAGATAACTAAGAAGGCTTTGAATAGTTGATTTGCTATTCACAAAGATAAGTGCTTATTACAAAACTACTGTCAACATGGGTTGGGGCTTCTAACCAAACACCTCAGAAAAGAAAAAGTACCAAGGGCAGATGAATGTGCTTGGCAATAATTTGAGGGATAGATAAATAGAGATGCCAAAAGTTCCATTTCTCTCACACACACACACAACAACCAAAAGAAAGAAAAGAAAGAATGCATCTTCCAAGGTCAGCATAGACGAGTAGGTCTGTTTTTGTATGAAATATATATGAGTACCTTTTTGGTGGACATATCAATGATAAGACTCTAGAGGAAGCGGAGATATGTCCTTTACAAAATCACTAATTTAATACTGCTAGTAGGAGGACCATGAGGATCTCTCTCAGCTCTGCACATTTTGTTTCAATTATAAGGAAAAACTATGAATTCATTCACCCACTCCAAGCAGCATGATATGAATTTGGGAGAACCCTACCTCAAAAGCTAGCTATTGTAGTGGCAGAGCCCAAGGCCATATAGACACCACATCAGTACAACATAATACCAATATGGCTCCAAGTCCTATACCTTACAAATTAGAATCATAACAATTCACCACGGTATGCAGCCTCGGTGCCCATGCTGCTAGCTCTACCCTAGGTCCTTGCCCCAGGCTAACATTGCTATACCAACATTACCATCCACTTGGACTGGCTTTGCGCTAGTCTAACCTAGCATCGGGAGAATGCTGCAATACCAGCTTCACCACCCACGTTGAACGATTGGAACTAGACTGACGGTGTATGGCTCTAATACAAATTGATATGGCCTTGGGAAAACCCTAACTCAAAAGCTAGCTACTGAAGTGGGAGACCTAAATGCCATAAACACCCCACATCAATACCCTATAATACCCATGTGGAATCCAAGTCCGGCACCTTACAGTTAAGATCACAACACAGTAATGCAAAGTAGAAAGCCTTAAACTTCATGTACTCTAGATATGCATACCCATCTCCAGAAAGTGCAGTGAGTTCTACACCCTTGTTTAATATCTGTTTTTGTGAAGGAATTGCTCCCACAAGATGGTAGCACTGGCTCAACAGGCTATAAGCTCTGCACTTCAGCTCAAAGCAAGAAGGAATAGACTTCAAGAGAAGTTGCTGCACCAAGCCAAGACCTATTAGAAGATGAGGTAAAATTTGTTCCAGAAAGCTAAATTGATGATATATAAGGATGACTCATCTACTAAATAACCCTTGCAATAAAGTCACAGCCTAACAATGCAGATTCTCAACTTAATCACATTGAAGATATATCAGTTTACTATGAGTCTGGATGGTTAAGGACTATAAAAACAGTTCATTGACTTCAGTATCTTTATGAAACATCACCTCAAGCATATAGGAAGAAATCTCAATTCCGGATGCATACAAGTCCATGCCCTCTCGACATATAAGTCTTACATTATATTGTTACCTTTTTTTCCATCTCATGCTACAATTATATTTATATGAAAAACTCAAATACATCCAAGAATTCGACAAGGGTAAAATCTGACAAGACGACGCATTGCCATACATCCCAACCATACCCAAGCTATGGAAACACTCGCAAACAAGAGCACGAAATCCAGTATTTTCCACTATATATTTGCTCCAATCAAGCTACAAATAGAGTCAAACGGAAGCTAAGACGACAAAGACTTCGTCAAATTCAACGGAAAACCCGTGGAAACAGTACAAAGGAAACGAGACATACGGAACGCTCCAGGTGAGCTTTTGCGTGATTGACATTGTGCGAGTGCTTCAGAAGAAGAGCGGCGACTCGGAGGCGGGTTTTGATTTCAACAATGGGGAGAAACGAGACTGGGCTCTGGCAAATCGCCTCAAGGCATTTCACCGCCTTCCCTATCTCCCTTCTCTGCTCGTGGTGCTCCGCCAGCGCCCACAGCCCTTCCGCCACCGCTTCCATCGCCGGTTTTTAATGCTCTCGCCCTTTCACCATACTCTCAACCTCAACCGGAACCAAAACGCACTGAAGAAAGGAAAATATTCTCTGATCAACATTAAAGGCCATCAAATTGGGCTTACATTACGCAACATATTCCGTTTATTTGGGCCTCCAATATTCATATTGGCCCATTTCAAAATACTTCAAGAATATTATTTTTAAGGAATAATTGTACAACATTTCTTGATATTTGATATAATTATACAAAGATCCTTTATAATTTAAAAAATCTTTAGTACTCCTAACCTTAATTTTTTTCTAATAAATAGACCCCTCCATTAATAAAAAAAATTATCGAATTTGTTGATATTAGTCAAAAAAAAAAATTGAATAAGAATTAATGTTCATCATCGATTGACTTATTAGATGTCAAATAAATATTTTATTATCAAATTATTCTTATAAAGGTGAAAATATCCCTCTTCCATGTATTAGCATATTAATTTTTTTAAACCACATAAAATCTACGTATAATTACATCAAATCTCAGAAGAGTACAATGTAATAATTTTTATTTTTAATTAACAATCAACGCACACTCGATCAATATGTATACATCCTAATATTACTAAAAATAAAAAATTAAATCTAATATTACTAAAGATAACGAATCAAAATGAATTCAAACCAAACGTTGACGTTATAGGAGGAAAAAAAAATTTATGCCAAATTATAATTATCCCACTTAAAGTCTGTTTTTGTACTACGTGTAAACTTCATTCGATATAGTTTCAGTAAATTTATATGTAATATTTTGAAAATGCCCATCATAATTTTTTTATGGTAATTTGATGTTCTTTTGGATTACAATGTCCTTTGGACAGTAAAGATTAGCGGCGACAAAGAGGCAGTAAGATGACTAGACATGAAGACATGATGGAGATGGAAAGAAATATAAACAAAACAGGTTCATGCCAGACTTGGACAAACTTTCATAGATCATCTTAAAAACCTCCAGAGATTGAATTGCCGGATGATTTGTGTATGAGCGTCGCTCTTTTTGCCAAGGACCGGATGCAACAAGGCAACGGGAAGGATAGCATGTGAAATTTACAGGTGGTTTCGTCTGTGTTGGTGGCATGGCAGCTGGTTCGACTTCTTGACCACTGTATATATTCAATAAGTGTTCTTCTTGTCTACCTCGTCTCTCTTGAAGAACTACAGTAACCAAGCATGACATGAATCTACAATTGAGCGTTAAAGCAATGGAATCTAGACGACGAGCAATTCACTGTATACTTTGCTCAGTACTTGTGAGTTGATCATCTAGCATGCTGCTTAAAGTGAAGGGATAACCTCAACATCTCTTAAAGTTTTGGGTTACATATTCTATCCGGAAAATATGCAATTTACCCCTTATCATATTACAAATATGCAAATTATCACATATGAAGAAAAAAATTAGCAATTTATCCCCTTGTTTTTTTAAAAATTAGCAACGTACCCTCTTGTATTTTTTAAAATGAAGCAACGTACCCCCTTGTATTTTTTAAAATGAAGCAATTTAACCCCCTATTTGAGAAGGTAAATTATTTCATTTTAAAAAACACGGGGGATAAATTGTTATTTTTTTTCATACGGACATAATTTGCTCATTTATAATATCATAGAAGAATAAATTGCATTAAACCTTATTCTCTCCCCTGAAGATTGGATGGCCAGGAAAATTTGTAATATAAGACATGACAGGATGGGGGTGTTGGTGTAATTTTCCAAAATTTAAGCGCTATGTTTGTTTTCATTTTCATGTTATTTTTGGAACAAGTCAAAACATACTCAATGTTTGTATCATTCAAAAACACCTTTAGGTGTTTTTAGCTGTTTTAGCATAAATGCATACATATATATACACATATATATACATAAATATAAATAAAAAAAGATATGATTTGGCAATGATTTAACAATGAATAGTAATTTTTGTCTTCCAAAACACAACATTAAACATACAATACTGATTTTAAATTATCTCCAAAAACAAATCCAAACATACTATCTGTAACACACACTTATTTGTCTTTATTTTTCTCTCTCTATCTCCATAAAACACAACAAAACACTCAAAAAACGAATCCAACAGTTTTTTCTAATGTGCCAAAACTTCAAGGGCGTATTGTCCGGGAGTCATGAAGATCAAGTGGATTCTTATGCTCTCAAGGCAAATCCAGAAAAGGTTATTCAAAGACTACCAGAACTACCTTTCGTTACCGACAGCAAGCAGCAGTGATAAAGATCCGACATCTATTATGCTTTAGTACAAGGAATCTGTCTTCACATTCTTAAGGTTCTTGGCAGAGTTAAAACCAAGAATTATAAGTTGCCTTCTGTTAGCAAGCAGCAGTGATAAAGATCCGACATCTATTATGCTTTAGTACAAGGAATCTGTCTTCACATTCTTAAGGTTCTTGGCAGAGTTAAAACCAAGAATTATAAGTTCATTTGCCTTCTGTTTTAATTGGGTGGCAATGACTGATTACCTGAGTCAGTTCATAGCTAGTTTCATGTTGTTTGTTCAGGTATACACTAGTAGAGTATCTCGCACACTTCGTTATTGTCTATGTCAGAAAAAAATTTTCTGATCCATCAGAAAGAACGAAAACGCACAATGGACGTGAATCTGATACAACTATCATGCATTTCTGCAAACTTATTTTCGCAGAAATAGAGGTTGCGTCATCAAAAGTTGGGGCCAACATACAAACATGAGATGCAAGGAAATCGACCAATTCTCAGATCTGCTGCACTTGTGATCACATAGCTATGGCTATCTAGAATCTTGGTTGGATTTCAAGTTTCATGTTACTCTCAGACATGCTACTTCTAATTACCACCAGTGTCCAGTGAAAACTTATATTCCTATACACAATCAACTATGAAGAATGTTTGGAAAATTGTTGAAGCATTGGCTGCAAAATAGCTATATATTATCGTGTATTTCACATCGACATAAAGCCTGAGTACTAGTATTTCGTTTAATATACTCGACCAGGATAACATTAATTGCACAGCAGTAGTTAGAACTACAAGTGGTGATACAAAACATATCTCCTCCGCATCCCTATAAATGAATCTAAAAACCATCTCTTAAACTAAGAAATCATAAGCTACAACAAGGTACACTTACAAAAATTGTGGAAGGCATCCTTCTTCATACCTTTGATGTCTTAGAGGGAAGGAAAGGCTCCCACCACCCATATTCATACTTGGGATAAGGAGCGGTCCACTTCTCCGGCTTTTCAAACTCGAGATTAACCGGATTGGAAGCCAAAGCTTCTTCTAGACTTTCAGCTTCAAAGCTCTCTTGCAGAACTCGATCTAGTCTTAACTTCATATACCTGCATGCATACACACGAGTGGTTTTCAGAAGAATTGATGCAGGTCAAGTTTTCCATACACTTAGAAAAGCATATTGAAGTTTGTGGATGAAGTTCTTGGTTCTGAAATACTATGATCATCACTAGGACAAAGACTGATCATACGTAGCATATATAGCCAATTATGGTGAAGGAACGACAATTATGAGTTAAAAAAGCAGTAAAAGAACTGCAATATGAGATGCAGCAACACGTCCATGAAGCATAAAGTAGTTAGATGCATTTCACATAATCATAGTCTTTTAGTCGAAAAACTTCAGTAAAGTGGTCCTGATCGTAGCAATTCCATAAAGAACCATGATATGATAGATATCAACAAGTCCATGAAGCACAAAGCAACTAGATGCATTTCACATGATCATAGTCTTTTAGGCTGAAAACTTCAGGAAAAGGTGTATCAATCGTTACAATTCATCGGGTTGCTCTTACTTGATCCAAGGTCCGTTAGTCGAAACAAGAGCAACAGCAGGCCTCTTGAGTCTCTTGGTAATGTTGGGAAACTTGTCCAAGAACTTGGGCTCAATTACAAGCCAGAAATCCTGCTCCTTGTTGCGCTCCGCATAATTCCTCAGGCGCTCAGACAACAGCTCCTTGAAATGCTCCTCCTCGTCCAACATAAACTTAGCATTGGCAACTACAAAATGATACTCCTTGCTCCCAGCTTCGTCTACCTCCTGTCCTCTCAAAACCCAAAATCAAGAATAACCAAAAACCATCAAACTCAATCAGAATACTCCCAAAGCACCAATCTTGATAAAGATAACAAAATGGGACATAGGAAAATTTTACAAAAAATGTAATTATCAGACCTTTTCAGTGGGATCAGAGGAATCAACCGCGGCCACTGCTGTTCTTACAGAGGTGGTCAGTTTCCAGCAGCTGCTGCCAATGGGATTTGAAGATTTCAAGAAAGGTTTTGTAGCTGGAAGTAGGAACGGGTTGTGGGGTTTGTGGGTGGGGGAATTCAGCAGCTGGCTACCCAAAGAGCCAAGATTTAGAGTAGTAGAAGCTAACATGGCTTCCAAGAATCAGTTGCTCTTTGCTTTCTTCGATTTTTCTTCTTAAATCAGTGGGAATGGTGAAAGAGAAGAAGATGATAGAAGGCCAAAATTCAAATGGGAAAAATACAAGAAACAAACAGCAACCTTATCCGCCTTCTTTTCCCACTCCCCTTATCCCTGCACTTGTTTTGCCCAAATGAATCCCTCTACTTGTGCAAATTGTGTTCTTGACCCTATTCGCTTGCCCCACTAAGAGCCCCGCCCACAGTTTTATGCGCCAACTTATAGCAAATCCATTAAGGAATAATTTTTGAACCTCTTTAGATATATATGATTGTTGTTCTTTTTAATAAATTATTGCTTTAAAAAAAAATATAATACTTACCACAAAATAGTATTAAAACAAACGTTTTATGGACGCTGAAAAAATAAAAGTCATATGCGAGTGCTTGAAATAAAACCATATGAAAGTATATATCTTAGAGTCGACCTGACGAGACATATGTAACACGAGGGCATGTAACAATGAAGAGGAGGATCATGCTTCCATCCACATTGCTTCGAGAATAGTTCTTTTATTTTTGAGTAAGATTCATGCTTAAGTGCTCGAGTTAAAACTATTTTAGACTTCATGGCTCACAAGGTCATATGCCCAAGGGGCTCACGTTACGTGAGGGCATGCATTAACTTGGTGGAAGGTCACACTTACATCCCAAATTGATAAGAGAATGGTTCTTGAATTATTGGGTAAGATTCATAAATATTTGAAATACAACTAATCAGAAGTTTTCATACTCAACGAGGGCCTTGTTGTAGAGCAAACCTAGGGGCTGCACATGGCGCAACAACATGCATCAGGTAGGTGGAGATTACGTTTCAATCCCATATTGATAAGGGAATGATTTTTTAATTTTCTTATATAATATGGCATCACTTTTCTCTAGTTATTGATTTTATTAAAATTAGTATGGACCCACAACATTATGTTTGTGTTAATATTAGAATAATACATATATTAACATTATATGATCTTCATTGTTTATAAAAACGGCAATTACATAATTACAAAAGCTGTCCAATTCATATAGACCATTTCATCTCCAAAAAATGCAAAAATTGCGGCTGATAGATTCAAATGCAATGTGAGGAAAGAAAAATTGTCAATTCTGCATATATGAACATAAATACAAGATTTTGATACAAAAATTTTCAGTATTCTGAAACCTTGAACATACAAGTTTACTCAAACAAACCAATCAGAAATCAGACGAGCTCGATGTAAGCCATCGGTGCATTATCCCCCCGCCTCGGCAAAGTTCTGATTATCCTAGTATAGCCTCCTTCTCTGTCACCATACCTCTCTGGAACCTCAGCAAACAATGCATGGACTATTTGCTTTTCATAGATAAAACCAAGGGCTTGTCTTCTCTTGTGCAGAGAGCCATCCTTAGCCAGCGTAATCATTTTGTCGACGTATTTCCTCATTGCACTAGCTCGAGCTCTCGTGGTCTTTATGCGACCATACTTGAGAAGCTGAGTTGTCAGGCCCCGTAACAGAGCCCGCCGCTGGTCTGGCGGTCTGTTAAGTTTTGGCACTTTTCTTCCATGCCTCATGGCAAAAAATCGGCTCCCATTGTCGATCCCCATGAAACTATGCTCAAAACTCGTAGAACCTGCAGCAATGTGGGAGCAGTATAAATGTAAGCAAAATCACATCTAATTCAACCGTGAGATTCTATTTCCATGCTAAGAAAAGAATTCAAGATAGTGAATGGAACTGGGGCCTCAAATGTCAAGAAAAATCAGTGCAATTTTGAGCTAATGGGTGTTTGCAACTGCTAAAATAAGCTCTTATCAACTTATTGTTGAAAATAAGTTTGGAAAAAGTATTTTTTATTTAAAGCTTTTACTTTTGAACGAATTAAATTAAGTTGATCTAAACCAAAAACTATAATAAGTTCTCTACCAACTTCGACAGCTTATTGGTAAAATTGTAAATATTAAATTGTTTTCTTAAACATTCAAATTCAACTTTTTCCACTTTTCACTTTTATTTTCAAATACTCTAGCTTTCACTACCGCTGAACTTAAAACTTTTTCTACAATTTATTCCCATCACAAAAATAGAAGCTATTGCAAATTCCCTCTAAATGGTTCTAATAAGATACAAAACTATTGCTAATAGTGCAAAAGCAGTGAGGATGGAGCTGTTATTACATCATTGAATCTAAGTAAAGTTGCAAGGCGTACTCCCATGTTATTTCTTTTTCTATTGATTTCATACATCAGTGTCAAGGTACATGCAGTCTACCGCTCATAAAATAAGCCTCAACTTTCAAATCCACCACAATGAAGAATTGGATCTTCTTCATCTCCAATTCCACAAGAAAGAAGTGCAAAAGAAAGGCCGGAGAGGAGTCATTTTGCAGTTCCATGAAAACTCAGATTTGTTGCCAATAATTCCAATCCAAACTTCAAAGTACCAGTAACACACAGTATCTAAGTCACTTTCAACAAAGAGAGTGACCCAGACCTCAAAACTTGAAATAGTAAAATATTATAATGCAAATACTTTCAGAACTTACATATCATTATGTTGTTGAATCTATGCTTTTCCATTTTGAGAATGAAATAAGTGAAACAACTCTGAGCTTTTATGAGTAAACTTCTACAAGAAGCCACTATGATGACCAGCCTTTTATCAGTCAATTAGTAATGCAAGTAAAATTATTCCCTCAGGTTAGAGAACCTGAAAAGGCGCACATTTGGGGGCCCTGTTTGTAGACTAGAACCGGAGGGAGAAACTGAACCTACATCGCGACTAGCTTAACTGAGTCGCGAGCTTAAGTCATATTTGGAACTACAAATGCAGCAAACGAAAAGGTCTAATATCAAACCAAAGTGCACGATTCCACCAATGGTAACAACTGTAGAATGAGATCCTATGAGAAAAGAGAAAGGATATTTGAGTCCTTTGCCTTCTCAAAATCTATTACTTTGAGAATAAAATGTTAGACAGCGATAGCTACAACAACTTATTAGCACAAATTGGATTAGCGTAACCAAGAACATAAGAATACCATTATGATAAATGTCAAATATAAATCTTGCCAGCATCTCAAAATCGCACAGCAATTATAGGAAGACGCAAACATGCATAAGCATTCAGTTTCCTTTTTCTTTCTCCTCGGGAGGAGTTCAACAACAGTTTGGTTTAAAGTAGTCATGGAGAATTTACCGAATCGTTGGACCAATCATTACATGACTGAACCTAAATAAC
>NC_026153.1:3661711-3664942 GCF_000512975.1 Sesamum indicum
GAAACCAACATTGCAGAAGCAATAAATTCTCCCCCCTCCAATTGGATTAAAAATAAGTAGTCAAGAATTCAGAAAAAGTGAAGGAAGAAATTTGGCAGAAGAAATTTTTACACAAAACCACTAAACAGGAAAATCTACCGGACCTAGTCCATCAAAATTTATAAACTTAGCAGTGGTGGAGTGTTTGAGAACAAAAGAAAAACGTAGAAGAAAAACCAATCTTGGAGTGTTTGGGAAAAACCTTAATATGTATAATTCTACTATTAAGCACCATAGATTGACGGGAGAAGCTTATAAGAGCTCAAAAGCATGAGGGGTTAAACCAAAACACTCATTTCAACTTATTTTAAGCTACTCGCTTTAGTTGAAGTTATTGCAAATACACCAGTAGTTATGTTTGTTTCTAACTTTATACTCTCAACTTGCGCTTGAATTATAACAAAATGCAAGTCATCATCAACAACCTAATTCTTTTCACACCAATAAAACCAAATTTAGCAGAAAAAGCCATATCTTGTCGCCATTCATAATCTCATAAAGCACCACATACTCCATTTTCCTCGAGACATTAACTCGCATCACATTCACAAACACCGCAATTGTACAAGTAAGCAAATATATACATAACATCAAACTACAAAACGGAACCAAGAAACAAAAAGTCGTACCTTGAGCTGAAGAGAGGTTAATGAGGGGGTTCAAAGGAGCGAGACCCACAAAAGAGTTGAGAGGCCTCGGGCCGGATTTGGGCCTGGACAGCCTGAGCCCGGAAGGGTGGCTCCCGTTTCGAAAGTACCCAGAAGGGCCCGAAGGATGGGCGCTAATGGAAGGGAGGCTGGCCCGAAGCGAAGACAAATTCCATGTAGAAACAGACGCCATTTTCGGGGTGTTTCCTTCTTCCTCTGCTCACTCAGTTGGGGAATGGGAAGATAACGGAGGTGCAATGGATAATTCGATACCGGCCCTTTAATTCTTTGTATGAATTTATACCCCTCAAGATTTTATATTTGATCTTTGACCCCGAACCTTTTTGGGGTTTAGGACTTGAACTGCAATTTTACTTTTCTCTTTTATATACTTTTATTTGTTTATGCTTAAGTCACTCTCGATATATCTGAATATTAGAAAATATAAGTAGGTATACATACGGTATAATTATATTTTTACTATAAAAAATAAGATAAGTTACAACGATCTCTCTTAAGGTTTGACATAATTACGAATACTTTTCTGTTGGTTAAAAAATTATCAATACCTTTCTAATTTTAATAATCGTCTAACAATAACTTAATCCATTATATTTTCATCCATTTTTTATGGTGAACTGATCAAAATGCCCTTATCGATTAAAAATTATAATTTTATTTATTTTTTAAAATTTTATTTTTTAATAAACTAAGTAGATAATTTTTTTATAAATATTTAATTTTTTTAAAATATACAATAAGGGCAAAATTGATAATTTCATACATTTATCAAAAAATTACATAATTTCATCAAATATTATGGAGGTATTAATAATTTTTCAAATAATAAAAAAATATACATAATTATACTAAATATCAAAGAAGATTGTCGTAATTTACCCTAAAAAATAATGTACTTGTGATCCATTATACAAATACAAATTGTGACTAAATTCAAAAAAATAGAGAAATTAAATAATTATATAGTGTTATAATGGATAATATGTAAAAAAATACTCTACGGTGGGATAGAAGTTCTAAATTTTAGCTTTTATCCAGCATGATTTTGGTGGAACTTAGAGGGTATTTTGGTAAATTATAAATTCTTTAAACATTTTATATCATGCTTACAAATATTATAAGACGTTACAAAGTGTTTAATACTTTTTTTAAAATATATATAATTTTCAAATATAAGATGCTAAAAGTTTATAATTATTACTATTTAAATTAATCCTTATTGGCAAATTAATTTATAATTATTTGGATCTTTCATATTAATTAAATTTTGCTAATAATTATGACCTAACTTTCAACCTTTTTTTGGTGTGTTTCTTAGAAACAAAAAGAAATGTTTATTTTATGTTAACCTTTTTTTTTTAAATTTATTAAGTCCACATTATTAATTCAATAAATTAATAGGTTTAAAGTACAAAATTTATTTTCACTATAGGAATTTGCAAATAATATTGATATTAGTATAAAAATTAATTATTATTTTGTTTTATTAATTTAAAAAAATGATTAGCTACAACGCGAGTACGAAGAATACTTAGTAAACACGAAGGGAAGCACCACGCGCCACCGCCCTTCTCCGAGTCGCTTTTTCGCTATGTTAAAGTCGCTGCTGCCTTCTCTTACTTCCCGCTGTTCTCTCAGTCTCACCCCCTTCCTCTACTTACACCCCTCCACGCGCCGCCGCCTCCTCCCTCGCCATTCCCCGCCACACCTCTCACCAGGCGTCACTTCACTCCGGGCCTCATCTTCCTTCTCTCACGATCTTCATCGGGCAAGTGTTATTTTGAATCAAACTATAATTAATTCCGTCGTAGCTATGTTCAGAACTGGGATAATTCTGCTGTAATTGTAAGGTTTTGTTGATGTTTTTAATTGAAAACGTGATTGCCCAGATGGAGTCTGAGAGTTATACCTTCGGCCCGTACAAAATCAGCGCCAAGGAAGTGTTCTACTCTACTCAGCTTTCGTATGCTTTGGTCAATCTACGGCCTGTTGTTCCCGGTACGTGTTTCCCGTTCCCATTCTTTTTCATGATCACAATAATGTAAAGTTTTTTGCTGAAAGAAATGCTTTTCAGGGTTTTAGCTTTGTTAAATCTCTTGTTTCATATGCCTCTGTGTTAGAATGATGGTAATGCTCTTCTTGAAATACTGATCAGGGCATTTTGTTTTGAGATCAATTTAGAGCTCCAATATATTGATTTTGATGGCTATTTTGGTCAGTTATTTGTTTATGAATCTTAGTACCATAAACAGTGATGTAACTCGTTACTCTTGATATTGATTCTTGTCCCAAATATAGTTGTTTACTGGTGTAGATGAATGGTTTAGCAATCTAAGTTGGAAATGGTAGGACTATATTTCTGCCATTCAGTCTTATGTTGTATAGCGTTAATGAAAGCATGATTGAGTTGATGTGTTGATTTGTTTTCATCTTATATACTCTACTTGAAAGCAGGAATAGACTTTGTCTAGAGTGGTAGACTATCTTTCGCAATATTTACTGTTCTGAGGTCCACCTTAGTTCA
>NC_026153.1:3664952-3670905 GCF_000512975.1 Sesamum indicum
TACTGGATAGGCTTGCACAACGTCATGATTATAAAATGTTTGATCGTCACTTAAGGTTACTAAGAAAAATAAGTGCCTATATTGTCTATCACCAATCTCATGGGCAGAAGCCTTGAACAACATGATCGCCAGAATCAACTATGTGAATCTGTGCTTTTGAGCTGAGATTATAACTACAGAGGGTCTTGGGTGAAAATGGCAAAACAGCAGAAACTGAAAGAAACATCACTCTTTGACGTTTTTGAAAATTTGTTCTGTACTTCAACTCGTTCACGTTTAGTCTCCAATGATATTGTGTTGATTGTGGGTTGTGTTTGCTCTTCGTTGCAGGTCATATCCTTCTCTCAGTTCATATTTGAACAGCACATAGTGATCGACTGTAACTTGTAGATATTACATGGATTGACAGGTTGGATCTTGTAAAAATGTAGAGTAAATTGAAATTTAGTTGGTTGAGCTTTACCGATCAAATTTATACTAGCATGTTCTTCATGTTAACAATAGCTATGTACATGCTTTTAGATCAAACAGTACAAACATCTTTTGACCCATCTCAGCTCAGGAAGTTCTCGACGTGGGTGGGTTTTGGTTTTGCAAGTGTCCCAACTCCCTCATCATAAAGAAATTCTGAAGTTTATGCTGGAAAAGTAAACATATTTTAATCCCTTTAATTTACATAATTTTGCAACAATCTGAGGGCAAGAAGTCTTGCCTTTTCATCTGTTGAATCTCTGCACCATCCATATTCCCATCTGTTTGGCCCATGGAAAAGGATAAGCAGAAAGATTCCCAACCACGTGACACTTGCACATTTAGATTCTCATTTTGTTTACTTGACACGAAACACATGTGCTTGTCTGCCCGCGACGTGATGTCAAGCGCTTCATTGATCTTACTGCTGATGAAACAAGTGATCTGTGGCTTACGGCTCAGAAGATCGGTCACCAGCTAGAGTCCTATCACAATGCATCTTCGCTCACATTCACAATCCAAGTAAGATAAAGCATAGCATATGAAGGCAACCATTACTTGTTTTTTCCCCTCATCCTCATGTTACATTTAGTTATTTCATATTTGATATCGTTTTCCTCTGTCTGCTTGCCTACAAGTTGTTGATCTGGTTGAATATCCTTATCTTCCTAAGCAACAGATGCATGGACATTTTCTCCTCTAGTTGTTGAAACTGTTAGCTAACTCTATCTTGACTTCCAAGTCCTAATATCTGGAGATCCCTTGAAACCTTAGGATGGGCCACAGGCTGGACAGACTGTTTCACATGTCCACATCCACATACTCCCACGCAAAAGTGGTGATTTCGAGAACAACGATGAAATTTACGAAGCTGTAAGACATTATTGCATATAGATTTGTCCCCTTTAGATTTTCTCTGCTGCTAATCCATTGCATAGATTGATTCGAAGGAAAAGGAACTGAAGCAGAAGCTCGATCTTGACAAAGAGAGGAAGGACAGAAGCATGGAGGAGATGGCTCAAGAGGCGGCCGAATACAGGAAGCTTTTTTTGTAGAAAAACGGTACGGGAGTCGTTGTACTTGCATTGTGCTTATGAATTGCCCGGTCTCTCTGGATTATTTGGTGTTGTTTGTGATCAAGAGCCCTTTTTTATGAATCAATGGCACAATTCCTCAGATCTTGTATCCAGAATAGCTGTTCCTGTTATTTGTTTGGCTCTTGCTTGACAATTCAGTATCGTGTCGTTCATTATTGAATTCTCATTTCAAATTAATGTTTCATTTTATATGGGATAATAATTACACTTTCTTTCCCTGCTGGTTTGTATAATTACATAAACCTCCCTCCTGTTTTAGAAATTAACTAAACTGCCTCCCTTATTACTTCTATTCAGTCAGCAGCCAACCCATTCTAGTAGGCTGCATCTGCATTTGGATGAAAGGATGTGAATTTTGAGTTAGGGTTTCAAATGGTACCACATTAAATGAATTTGAATTCATTACAACGACACAAAAATATAATTCAATATAAAAGATATCTTGACGTAAAATGGACATAATAAATTACTTTTTGGCGATGAGTTATTTAGATAAACTCAAATTATATTTTGATCGAATAAAAAATCATGGACAATATGTTACTTTTTATTTTTTATAAAATTACAGCTACGTCCCCCTAACGGGTGTTAGTGTAATATTTTTCAGGAGTATATGAGTAAGGTTTGACTCTGAAAAAGGGATGTAATTGTAATTACAATTATAATTTTAAAAAATATATTTACAATTTTACAAAATTATGAGATATTTATATATTTTAACTTAATTTTAGAAATTATCAATATAATTTATCCTAAAATCAAAAAAACTAAAGAGCATGCATCACTGATTTATACTCATTGTAATATGTATATGATGGGAGTTTAATTGTTTAAATAATAAAACTACCATAGAGAAAAATTTACCCCAATGAAACTCAAAATAGCACGATAAGATAAGAATTTGTATCTTTTTCATCTGGTCGAGTCAGACTCATGAACCCATAATGGCATCCATTTATAATCATTTGAGAATGGACATCGTGAGATGTGTTTTCATATAATCCATGACACATTGATCCTCTTAAGGAAAAAAACACTTAAGCATTGAAATTTTTTTAACTAAAAGCCATCTGTAACAAATTTAACGTTTGTGTTTCAGGTCAGTCCATCACTATGACTAAAGGTTTTACTGTAAATCTCATTGCTAACACTAGTTTTCGATAATCAAATTGAATTTGACACGTCATTCAGGATCTCGACTCGAATCTATCTTATTCATTTTTTTTTGGAAAAATGTGAATTGCATAAAATTAAAAAAGGAGTACAATCATACAACATCCAGGTGTGCTTTCTTGATGCATTAATAACATTCTTCCCCCTCTATTGTTTAGATACTCGAACTATAGCCACATGCAACGAAATACCTGGCCGAACCTCGTTGACTAGTAATTGCGAGCACTTTGTAGAAAAAGCACACTAACAAGTGATCATATTTTTCCAAGAGCCTATCCTAACATAAAACACAATTTGTATTTGTCAATTGGAGCCAAGAAACATCCATAGTAGTTAATTTGTCTAGGAGCGCCAGCTACAGAATGAAGCTCTTCCTTGCAATTTTGAAAGGTCCCTGCAAGAGCGTTGCCAATATCACTTCTTGGAATAAATTAGAAGCCCTAGCCGAGATTATCCTGCCAGTCGTTTTCCTCCACTGTATTGAGTCAAACCCACCGTGTATAATTGGTAGACCCAAAACTATCTCAGCTACCTCAGTGGAATGTGGTAGAGGCCAACACCACTCACCTTTTGAGATGAAAGTTCCTACCTTAGCCTTCTGAGGGACCCCAGTAGTAGAAGCAATATGGGGGAAATTTACGAGTCAACACTCCATCAGAGTACCACGGATCCTCCCACGGAAGAACCGTATCTCCATCATCTATTCTGTACTCAGCCTTTGGCATTAAATTAGACAGCAGCTGCATCAGTTTCCTCAATGTACAATCTACACTTTAAGCCTGTATCTCAAAACCCACTTAACTCAGAAGGACGTATCATTCATAGATATAACGTCTCAAAGGTGCTTCGCCATCAGTGCTTTGTTCATTGCTCCTAATCTTTGTAAACCATGTCCTCCTTGCTCCTTGGGAAGGCAAACCTGTGCCCAGGCTAGCTTTTATTACATCATAACTATTGGCTAATAGAAGTTCCGTCAGTCAACGGTCAATTGATGCATCAACATCATTCATTGTTAAGGTTGTGGAGCCTTCCGGTTCAGAAAGAACTTGAACTTTTTTCACGTTATTTGCTCATCAGCCCATATTACTAAAGAATGTAGTTTTTAATACACCATATGTTCTCAGCTAATGATTTTCCTTTTTTCTTTGTCTTTTTTTTTAGTTTTTAACTAGATTAATTAAATACGAATAAGTACGAGACGTATATTGGTAATAGATTAGAAACTAAATGTACGGTACGCAAGCAATACGGCCTAGGTATATTAGCTAACAAACAAGTATTTTATATGGATTAAGAAAAAATATTATTGATGTCTATTAGAGCAACACAACACCATAAAATATTGAAGGACAGATTGAGGTCACAAGAATTCTACGATTTTATAGGGACTAATATGCAAAATATGCGTTAGCATTCTGATGTTGAAATTAGTAAGACCCTTGTCAGAAATAAACAAGAACTCATGAAAAATAAGTGAAAATGAATAGATTATGAAAGACGTGTGATGGTGTGAGTGCTACAAAAATGGAAAATTTGGTAGGTATTTTGCTCATTACGCTTTGTGTCATTTGGTTTTACCAAATTTGCCTTAGGGGGGCTTCCACTCTTTGGTTAATTAGGCTAAATAATCTCATTAGGTTTTGAAATATTGATACCCTATGTATAAAAATATAATAATTTGTAAATAATGATTTCATTTCAAAGATTTGGACTGTATGTATACCAATTCAATATTAATTAAATAATTTGTGCATTTGGAATAAATTATATAGTTTTGATTACATAATAAATATAATATAATTAATCAGGTATGATCAATAATAAGAATGCTCCTCAACAATGTTGAATTGTGCTTCTTTGGTGTTTTTCATTCTGCTTATGCAGCAATTATTCACGAAAAGTTTGGATGACTTCAAATTTAATTATCAAAATATGTTTGATAAAAATACTTACACCCAAGTATGTTTTACAAGGATATTTACAAAATATCCATCGATATTTGAATGAAAGTGATCGTTGTTATCACCTAGAGCCAAATAAGTGTTAGCTATTTTTGAAAGAATTGAAGTTTGTGACTAGCTAATTATGGGTTTAAACTCCACCAATTTATGAATATTGTTCTATTTTAATAGTTGTTATTTATTTATGTTAAATTGTGTGTTATGAAAATTTTAATATAATTGTAATCAATTATCTTTTTTTCTAAAAAAAATGTGAAAAGGTTGTCGGTTGGAGATTTGATTAGGGCCCTCAAGTAGATATTTCTGATTTTGTGTCATTTTGCATGTAAATATTTATGTATTCTTAGAAAATAGCATCTCAACTGCTATCAGTTAAGTAGAAGACAAAAATATATGATTAAGTCATGCGATTGTCATTCCCACATCATTTATTTACACATATTATTATGTTGTAGTTTATCCATAATTATTACTAGCATGCAAGATTTAAATTTTTTTAAAAAAAAGATAGAAATAGAAGATTAAAATGCTAGCAACGTTAACTCAAAAAAACCAAGAATCTTTGATCCATTTTATTATTATTATTATCATAATTTAGAAAAGAAACAAGTGTTAGCATATAAAGGGTAATATAATGTTCAGAATTCAAACCCCCTCATAATATTATTACATGCTTGGCATGAGTTAATTCTTGTGCTAGCTGTTGTGGCAACTGAAGGCTATCAACAAGATCTTCCAAGTTCTCTAGCAATTTCCATTTCACTGAATCTGCCCTTGAATATGACAGCCCTTATTATATATATTCCACATAAAACTAAAAATCAGCCAATGAAATCAAGTTTTATTAAAGGGATTGTTCTTCCAGCTAATTCTCTGGATCCTTACCTGATTAATTAATAAATACCAGTGCTCATCAGCTCTGTGAGTATCCAAGAACCATAACTAAACACATACAAAAACAGAAAGGAACAGACATACCATTTATCCTCTTCTTGCAATGGAGTCATGTAGCAGAACCATCATGCCTTGTGCTGCATGCAGATTCCTCCGACGTCGTTGCACCAAGGACTGCCTCTTTAGCCCCTACTTTCCTCCCGCGGAGCCTGAGAAGTTTGCAGCCGTTCACCGTATCTTTGGTGCTAGTAACATCAGTAAAATGCTGCAAGTAATTACTACAACTTCTCTTACAGTGTGTTTAACCTCTTTACAGCAAGAATATAACATGAGGATTTTTACCAGTTGTTTTAACCT
>NC_026153.1:3670915-3677818 GCF_000512975.1 Sesamum indicum
TAGAGGAGATGCTGTCACCAGCTTGGTTTACGAGGCCACAGCAAGGCTCCAGGAGCCAGTTTACGGATGTGTTGCTCTGATTGCTTCTCTTCAAAAGCAGGTTTTTGGACTGCAGTCTGAATTAGATGAAGTTCTGGCAGAAAATGCGACTCTCAGAGCACAACTCTCTGTTGCGTTGTCTTTGGTAGCATCTTGTCAAAGCTTTCCGTTTGTGGAGAATAGCAATCAAGAGTCCAACCATCAACTGCAGCCGAGTGAATGTGGCAATTCTCAAAACTCTGATATGATGCTGCAATATGATCAGGTCACAGATTCCTACACAGCATTGGCAAATATGTTTTTGTGAGTCCAGACTGCACAGAGCCTGTATCCATGACTGACTCCAACGTCCAAATCCTCTACTCTAAACCCCACTCCAGTCACACACACACAATATCCATGTTATGAGAGGCTGTCATTCTTCAGTTTGCGTCAATGACTGTACCTCACATTAATATACTGCAAGAAGTATGATGAACAATAAACCAGCAAGGTTACAAAGCTGTAGCTACTCTAGCATCAAGTTAGGAGAGCAAAGAAAATGGCAACAGGAGAGGCAAAAAGAAGCTTTTTCCAGTTACATTCATTTAGATATAGAGGGTATCATATAGCATTAGACAATCTAAGTTACTGTCCAGCTATAGCAAGAAACAACTTCAGCGTAGCACATAACAAACTAGTCTCAACAGATCATGCATCAGCAGATTGCTCTTGCTCCGTCATGGATATAGGTTCATTCATAATTAGGTGACAGAGACAAGATTTATGTTGTAAAATGGCTAATCACAGCAAAGAAGAGCCTGTTCAAATGAATAAAGCCCAATCTCGACCCAAAGTATAAGCCAATGAGTTTTGGGTAATGTAAGGCACTCTATGTCACCATGATTTCCATTTTTGCCCATGAACAATCATACACCAATCTGCAAGGCAATTTTGGAATTGAAGAAGAAAAGGCAAATATAAAACATAAGAAGAAGAATAATTTAGGCCAAATATGTATCTGATACAATATTATATGTGACTGTGTAAACAAATTACAAGTGCCAGCGTGAATCCTTTCCGTATCCTCTCTCGTCTAGAGGAAGTACTGAAAAATCTAATAGTCATTCTAAACATTGGTAGAGGCAACCAAGAAAAACTTGGCATGTATGAACTCCCTCAAAGAAAAACAGGAGCTTTTGGTTAATTGTCAAATAAGTGCCTTTAAAAGACACAAATCTTTGTGAAAGATCCGGCATTAACGATCATGTAAAAGGTCCTCTGGTTCCAACTCTACTCCCAGCCGCCTTTTGATGGATGTACATGGATCCAGAGAGGACTTGCATTTTTTCTGCAACTCCATGAACCTCTGCATGTCAAAATTATGTTTCTTAATGAGCTTTCTCTGCCTTGAGAGGAAGAGCCTCTTCAGCACATCTTGGTAACTTGGGTCTCTTGAAGTGAACAGGAAGTAGGCATAACCTATGACTATCCCAGTTGTGGTTGTGAAAAATGCAATTGGCTCCATCACATCCCAAGAAAATTCCCAGAATGTCAGACGAAAGAAGAGTCCGACCTGTACCACGCTAAATCCCAACCCAGTCCACAATATGCGACGGACTTGTTTGTGAGCCAGCATATCGATCTCTTCCTTCTTCTCCTCCAGTTTCTTGAGCTCATCTTTACATGGGTCATCTTCAGGTAGAAGCGCAAGGGGCACTGCCCTTCTAACCAAATCAACGACCTGAATAGAGATCCATAGAAAGGAATGAGAGGCCATATCTTCATACTAACTCTATCAACCAAAACACAAGTCACATGCAATTTTATCATATCAATAGCAAAATCTCAAAGTCTGGGATTTTTCAACAGCCTCACATCACCAGCATGTTTTGGAAACACCTCAGACAAAAAGGAACTTGTCAGTGCATCATCACCAAGTCTCTCTAATACAAAATCATGTACTCTAAGCATATCAAAGTTAAAAGCTTTGTTATGTTGTTCTGACCACATTTAGTATAAAACTAGATAGATGGTTAACATGGAAAACTCTACTTTGCGCATGTCAAAGATGCGTTTAGCAATAACTATTGGTAATTATATTTGAAGACTGAGCAACAACCATCAAAACAACACTGCCATCCAGCTCAAATCTGAAAACCCAAAACCTCAAAAACCCATGGACATTCAAGAACTTATCCGAGTTCACGACTGCATTTAGTAATTCCAGACGACGTAAGGAGAAGGAACCACGCAAAATTAGATTCACATTCATGAAAAGAAATCAACGCTCCAGGGTTAGGCAACCCTGTAAAATGAGAGTCATCAACTGAAAAAACAATCCCGAAACATCAAGTTCAATATACTCCAGCCGTTTAACAGTCAATGTAGCTTGACCACTCAACCCATATCAATCGAACAAGTCAAGTTCAATCACATTTTCCCCAACAAGATCTATAAAATATATTGTCCTAATCAGTGCTATCCACAGTCCAAAATCACAAAACTGAATTCCCCTTTCCTCCTCCTGCTTCTAATTTTTCTGGGTCCGCCTTGGGGTACCTATATCACTCTCCCCTGTTCCTGAACCATACACAAAATCAAGATTTGGGCACAAAAGATCAAGCTTACCCCACACCATTCTACCACAACCCTTCATAAAAATCTGTTGTCCACATCAAAACACAAAAGAATTAGCAAAATTGAGAACCCAAAAATTATCAAAACCTTATCAGGATGGAGGTAGACTTTGTCGCGGAAGAGCAAAACGACACCAGCTTCATCAAGAACTCTAGCGAAGGCCGCTGCCTCATCCGACGACTTAGCGACGCCAATGCTCTCGCAGGCTCTCAAGAGCTCCGCGTACGAGATCACTTCCTTGTCCTCCACTCCTAGCTTCTCTTTCAGCGCCTCCACATTCACCAGCCTCATCAACCTCTTCGCCTCCGCATACGTCAGCTCATTCTCGTCCCCGCTCCCACCTCCGCCGCCCGCGGCGGAGCTGCAGTGGCGGCGAAACGATGAACCCACAAATCCTCTGCAATAGTTGAATGAACCGAAAGTGGGTCCCGGCCTGGCGGGTCTCACGGCCGACTTGAACACCTGTTTCAACAAAATGGTACCTGGATTCCTCCACATTCTTCCTCAACTATAACTCCCAAATCCCTGTTTTAAATCCTTTTCAGTTTCAAAAACCAACGTCCTTTAACGAGCGTGATACGGATTTCAATTCACAGCAATCGCTAGATTATGTCGTCCGCCATTGATGAACATCAAGAAAACCAAAACCCAAACAAAAGAGGGGGTGAATCTCAACGAGGAGAAGAGCACAAAAACCAAGAAACGAAGAAAAAGGGAGTGCAAGATGAAGGATATATATACATATATATATATATATACGTATAGTAACGGTGAATTTAAGAGCGTGTCATAGTTGAAACTGCAGTCGTTGAAGGAAGGGAGTAGGAAACTGGAATTGGTGGGATGGGGAGGGGTGGGGGGGCCGGTGTGTGTGTGTAGTGATCTGTGATGAGTTGGTGACCGTTGATTAAGTTTGATTTGGATTTATATTAAAATTCTATTTTTAATTCTTACAAGTTTGAATTTTATTTTAATTGAGTTTGGTACTAATTTTAATATTTTAGTTGAATTATGATAATTTGATAATTGCCATATTTTAATTTGGATTGGTCGAACTTAATTCTATTTACTTTTTTTATATAAATAATTTGATTAATCTTTTTATATTGATAAGCTAAATTATGAATAATTCAAGAATTGCCCTGTTTTTATTTTAGATATAGTCAAATTTTCACTTAAATTAATTTTTTATAAATAACTTCTTTTTAAATAAATTATATAACAAATAGTAAGATTTGGAACTTTAATGATAAATTAATATAAAAATAGACATTCACAAACTCAAACTCAAATTTTTTGATTGAATTAGTATAACTGGTCGTTCATCCTGGATTTTTATATTATATTAAGAAAAAATAAAAATAAAAAGAAATAAATTGAGTTTTTATCTCAAATAAAAATCTTGAAAAATTTAATGCATTTTCCAACGTTGTGTGAAATGTGAATGGTGAAGCACACCATTCAAAGCTGGTGTTAGGGTTTGAGCCTCTCCCCATCCCTTTGGTCGGTTCAGACAAAATGACGAATGCGTGTTCACGTATCTCATAGGGGTGTTTGCGTAAGTTTATTTCTTTGAAAAAGTGTCGATATAAATTTAAGAGGTACACTTATAATTTTATAAAAATAGTGGGTGTTTAAATAATTAAGCTAACTTGAAGGGGTCTCGATGTAATTTACTCAAAAGAAAATTCCATTTCTTTTTGTGGACTTAACTTTGGATTAAAAGAATGAGAAAAGGGCCAAAGTGCGTTGACCATTTTTGCAAAATATGCCCTTTAAGCTTTTGTTGGGGCAGTTTATAACTGGTACAATTATTTAAATAATGCAAAAAAAAAAAAAAATTACAGATCTGGTGCGATTTTGAATCCTTCAAAATTCTGAGCGGCACCGCGGTGAAAAACCGAAAATTATAGATCTGGTGCGATTTTGAATCCTTCAAAATTCTGAGCGGCACCGCGGTGAAAAACCGCGGTGCCACAATTTAAAATAAAAAAAAAAAGGATTTTACTATGTCACCGCGGTGTCTTACCGCGGTGACATAGATTTCAAAAAAAAAAAATAATTTAAAAAGCCACCGCGGTGATTCACCGCGGTGGCAATTAAAAAAAAATTATATTTCCTGTGTCACCGCGGTAGCTCACCGCGGTGACACAAAATTATTAAAAAAAATAATTTTTTAATATGCCACCGCGGTGGCATATAAAATTTTTAAAAAAAAATAAAGAATGAGCCACCGCGGTTCACCAAAATTTAAAATAAAAAAAAAAAGGATTTTACTATGTCACCGCGGTAAAAAAAAAATAATTTAAAAAGCCACCGCGGTGATTCACCGCGGTGGCAATTAAAAAAAATTATATCTCCTGTGTCACCGCGGTAGCTCACCGCGGTGACACAAAATTATTAAAAAAAATAATTTTTTAATATGCCACCGCGGTGGCATATAAAATTTTTAAAAAAAAATAAAGAATGAGCCACCGCGGTTCATCACCGCGGTTGCTCATTATTCACGTTTTTTTTTCGTACCTGACACCGCGCTAACAGAGCGCGGAGATTACTTTTCTGCTTTTCCAGTCTCGCTGACACCGCGCTAAGATAGCGCGGTGATAAATAATTTTTCTGTATTATTGTCTGTGACACCGCGGTTGTTTATCGCGGTGGAATAATGTTAAACTGAATATATTTTTTAAATACATAACATTTAATTTTGGCCAAAGGAATGAGATGTTGTTGGCAATTAAAAAGGATCGTGATATGAAATTTTTTTTAAATCCGGTGAATGGATATGTGTCGATTGATATTTTTGTCGAAGCGGAAAAAGTTCAGCAAGAAGCTGTACCCGATGACTCAGCTGTTGGTGATTGGGGAACGTATATGTCTATGATAACCCAAGATTTGCCGAGCTTACCAGTAGTAACTCAAGAAATGGGCCGGTTTGGTATTAATGAAGATTATCCAGGTCCATCGTCCTATGCAGGCCCATCATCATATGCAGGTCCATCGTCCTATGCAGGCCCATCATCATATGCAGGTCCATCGTCCTATGCAGGCCCATCATCATATGCAGGTCCATCGTCGTATGCAGGCCCATCATCATATTCAGGTCCGGCTGCATATTCAGGGTCATCGGGTTATGCATGTCCATCGGATTATGTGGATTCATCTGAATGCGATGATGAAGATGCCGAGTTCGAAGCTGATAGTTTGTTGAACACTGAGCAAGCTGACTCAGAACCTGATGAGGTCGATCTGCCAGAACAGATTGAACAGAATAATGACGATGATGGTGACGTAAGTATACCTGTTATGATGGATGTTCTTGGTGAGAATGCACAAGAGCAATTTGACTTGAACATGCCTGCCATGCCTGACCGAATGACCCTATATCCGGACATTCCATTTTTTAGCACAACACATCCAGAAGTCCCTGCTGACTCTATTGATATCCCTACTGGTAGGTGGGGTAATTTTTATGACTCTAACACTGGGGAGCTCGCCAACGGGATGTTGTTTAAAAGTAAGGACCATTTAAAAGGAAGCGTGCAAGATTATTCGGTCCGGTTTGCAAGACGAGAATACCGGGTGGTGGAGAGCAAGAAAAACTTATGGAAAGTCGCTTGCAAATATGATGCACAGACTGGGTGCTGTTGGATGCTAAGGGCCATTTTCAAACCAAATATGGGATTATATAAAGTTACCAGGTACGTCGGACCACATACATGTCTGATGAATGAAATTTCTGTTGACCATGGTAACTTAGGAAAGAGTATGATCGCAACACATCTGCTGGGCTTTCAGACCATGTATTGAGGGATATCGTTATTGTCGTAACGTTATTAGCGTGGATGGAACACATTTGTACACGAAGTACAAACATAAAATGCTGGTAGCAGTAACTTTAGATGCAAATCAGCAGGTGCTGCCGTTAGCGTTTGCACTCGTAGACGAAGAATCGCTTGAGTCATGGCGTTGGTTCCTCCGAATGCTTTCCAAATATTTGTGCCCGTCAGAGGATGATCGAGTTTGTTTAATTTTAGACAGGCATGCTGGTTTGATCAATGCTATAAATTATGTGCCCGCATTCAAATTTCCCCGCGGAGTACATCGATTTTGTTTACGGCATGTCTGCTCAAATTTTAACACAAAATTCAAGAACATCCAGTTGAAGGATATGTGCTGGAGAGCAGGGGCCGAAGACAATCCTCGAAAATTTGATAGAATAATGGAAGAGATCAAATCATTGAACGA
>NC_026153.1:3677947-3688961 GCF_000512975.1 Sesamum indicum
ATTGTGGCTATTGTGCAAATAACGTTATCCCGCTCTGTGCAGTATTTCTTGCAGCGATCTACACGGTGTAATCGTATGATCAATGCAAATCAACAATGGGCTGATTATGCGTTCAAGTTGTTCGAGGCTCGACAGGCAGAGGCAGTGCGCCACATTGTTCAGAAATTTGACTATAACCAACAATCTGCCTCAGTGGTGACATTGAGCTTGACCGGGCAGGGCTCCCGTACGTATGTCGTCAAATTGAAGCATCGTATGTGTTCTTGTGGCAAGTGGGGTGCAAATGGAGGTAATTTTTATGACTCTAACACTGGGGAGCTCGCCAACGGGATGTTGTTTAAAAGTAAGGACCATTTAAAAGGAAGCGTGCAAGATTATTCGGTCCGGTTTGCAAGACGAGAATACCGGGTGGTGGAGAGCAAGAAAAACTTATGGAAAGTCGCTTGCAAATATGATGCACAGACTGGGTGCTGTTGGATGCTAAGGGCCATTTTCAAACCAAATATGGGATTATATAAAGTTACCAGGTACGTCGGACCACATACATGTCTGATGAATGAAATTTCTGTTGACCATGGTAACTTAGGAAAGAGTATGACCACAAGTACGTGCTCGCCAACAATATCAGGCTCGTCAAGCTCGGGGTTGATTCTAGCTTGTTAAATGCAACTTTGTATCATGCTACATATGTTGAATATACAACTTTGCAATTGCAAATCTTGCTTTTATTTTTATAATATATAATTGCAACTTATAAAATGGGAACTAAAATAATCAAATTTACAGCATACTTTACAGTATATATATAATATAATATTGTAATCATTATGTAATCATATAATAATCAAATTTATTGTATATATAATAATCATACTTTACAGCATATATATAATAATCAAATTTTATATATAATAGTCATACTTTATATTTAATTGAATATACATACGTATATATATATAATAATCATATTTTATATATAATAATCATACTTTATATTTAATTGAATATACATACGTATATATATATAATAATCATATTTTATATATAATAGTCATACTTTATATTTAATTTAATATACATACGTATATATATAATAATCACATTTTATATATAATAATCATGTGCTTTATATAATAATCACATTTTATATATAATAAATTGAATATACATCTCAATTTACATGTGCTTTATACAAAGCTAATAATGCCCTCCAGTGCCACAACGTGGACGTCTTCTGTGCCTTCGGGGAGGATTATCATCTCTTTGGTCACCGGGTGTGTTCACATCGGTGTCTTCGAATGGAACGGGTGATGCATCATATTGTCTTCGAATTTGCGGGTTAAAATTATGTGTAAATGTACCGTCAAATGATGGCAGATATGGAGCATGTGGAGTATATGCAGTCGATGGACCTGTTTCCGGATAAAAGCTCGATGGACCAGCCTCTGTCCGACCAGTAGATGGACCGGCCTCGGCATGTACGCTCGACGGACCAGCCTCTGTGAATGCGTTCCCACGAGCTGTGTCTGTCGGTCTAACTCGAACGCTTGGATACCGTGAACTAGAAAAGTTCATAATTTCACGTCCGATCGTACGCGCTCGCGCTCGAGTATCTCTTAACGACTGCTGATCATCTCCGGCATTTTCACAATCAATCACTAGCTGCTCCATTCTATTATACTGTTAAACAAAATCAAATTATAAGCAGAATCAACTGGCTAAAATAAATGAACATAACATAAATTAGAAGGTGCTTACCACATATTCCCAATCACGGGTGTCAGTCGGTCGATAACCCGGCGTGTTCGTAGACAATATGTTTTGTGAAATTTGGACCCGAGTAATTTGATGATACCAGTTCATATAGTCAGGAACGGTATCACGACCACCTTCAATAATGGGTCCTTCCACCACCATTGATTGCACATCGTTCCATTTCGCAATGTAGTCCGCGTGAAACGTTGCCCAGTCCATGTCCTGACGTCCTCGCCTATCTATTGAGTGTAAACGACGCTCACTGATCAATGGGTTTTGGGGGATGTCTTGCACATAGCCAAATTGGCGAAGAACCCTCTCCGGGTGATGCATCTCCACCAGCGAATAATTGATCAATGGGCATCGTATATTCCACGTTGTGCGCATTGCATAATAGGGCAATGCCTCAAGCTCGACGGCAATATTATTATACGGAGTCCAAATAAACTACAATAGCATATAACAACAATCAATAAATATACTTGGAACAAATGCATCAATTATATTACTAAAAGTAAAAAATAAATCACAACAATATACCTCATTTAACTGCATACGGTCCAAAACGTTCCTTATTATGCGTAGAGCATTGTGCGCCGTATGAGTACGGGATATATGAAACGACCACCTAAAATCAAAATTAAGAAAAGTTAGTGAAATCAAAAATTTTTATAACTATATAAATAAATAAAAAAAGTCCATACCGTGCAGCATATGGAGGGGTAGGCAGAATATTGTCAGGGTCAATAATGGTCGACACTAGAGATGAAGCTTCACTCGAGGGAACGGGTGCAAGTGTTATTATGCGAGACCATGCCCATATCTGCAATAATTGCATGGCACCGCCAATATTAGTTTTCCCTCTTTGTGATGCTGTACATAGCTCCCGGTACAGATAGGCCAACACAGCTGAACCCCAATTTGAGGTATATTCCTCGTGAATATTTTCCATATGCCGTAAATATAATAATGACACGGTGTTCCCTGTAGCATCAGGGCACAACACTCCACCAAGAATGCACATGGCACATATCCGTGCCTCCTGTAGCACAGCCTCAAATGGGCTATCATCATCACATGTATTTTCTAATAAATACTCATATAACACTGACAATTTTATTCTCGACCATCTAAAAGCATCTTCGTTTGGAATAAAACCCAACTGTTCATGACAATAATTTTGCCATTGTTGGGTATTATACCTTCTATCTACCCCGGTAATAAGATTACCTTCCACCGGGAGTGTCCAGATGATCGCGATATCCTGCAATGTCACGGTTGCTTCGCCCACCATAAAATGAAATGTGTGTGTCTCGGGGCGCCATCTCTCTACTAATGCAGTAATTAAGTGGGTGTCAATTTCAACATGCCCACACTGCAAGACACCAAGAAACCCCATATTTTGGAGTACTTGTAAAACACGTATATGACGTGGTGCTAGTTGGAGAACACGAAAAAAGGCTATATCACCACGTCGTACGGATAATGTTGTATCCGAATTTTCAGATACATCCTCAGACCGATGATTTAATTGCCCGTACAGAACACTGGTATCGATAGGGCCAAAATTAGACATACTGATTTTAAATATTTTTCAAAATTAACTGAGAGGAATAACAAGAAAAATTGCCGAGAAGAGGAAGATGAAGATGAAGATGAAGATGAATATGAAGATGAAGATGAAGCCGAGAGGAAGAAGAAGAAGAATTTGAGAGAAAGAGGAAGATGAAAACAATGTAGTGCTTTGCTTTGCGGTGGAGTGAGATTTCACATTGCAGCTCACACTTAAAATAGTGTGAGCTGCAATGTATTCACGTGAAAGCAATTTGCTGAGCCACCGCACTGCGTGAGTGCGGTGGCTCAGCACCTGCAGCCTGCAATTGCAGGCTGCAACTTTGACCAATTTTTTTTTTCGGTCCTGGTGAAGAACCGCTATCTCAGATAGCGGTTCTTCACCTGTTCATTTTTTTTTTTATATTTTATTCAGCCACCGCGGTCGCTGACCGCGGTGGCCGTTTATATATATATTTTTTTTAAATTTCTGTGTCACCGCGGTGAAGAACCGCGGTGACACTTGAAATTTGTTTTTTTAATTTAAAAAGTTGGCACCGCGGTGGAACACCGCGGTGCCGCTCAGAATTTTGAAGTTTCCCAATTCACACCAAATCTGTAATTTTTTTTTTTTTGCATTATTTAAATAATTGTACCTTTATAACTTTCCTCGCCCCAAAAACAGCCCCAACCACTCACAATTAATTTTCTTACAGCCTTTTTCTCATGCGCCACTTGTCTGTGTTGTCTTTTAGTATTTTTGTCAGATTATCAGAGTGAAAAGGAAAAGGGAAACTTCTCAACAAATGTCTGCATGAGAACTCCTAATTGCCTCTTTGGGTACTCACTTTCTTTTATTTACAATCGAGGACATAAAATAGTTCTTGATATAAGCTAAGTAGTTATTTTCTTACATAACTTTTTGAATGCGTAAGACGTTTTGGACAACAAATTGAGGACCGTGTTATGTTACTCGAGAGTTATTGTTATAAATTGGACGAGCTGGCTATATATACTAGTAGTTGGTGCACGCGTAACGAGTGTGTACGGAATTAATATCTCTTTATGAAGAGATTGTTAAAATAATTTAATTTTAAATAAGATATGAAATTAAGAATTACATACAACCTAAGGTAATTTTATAGACAAGAGATCTTGGAATCAATTTGGTGTGTGGAGGTGGATTAGCTTTCAAATTGATTCATAATATATTTACGCAATTATTTGCACCTGGACACCACAGTTCACAACAATTGAAAAGTCAACCAATGAAGAAAAATAAACTCTTTTAAAATTTATTATAATTATAATTATCATCTCATTTAAAAATTACAAATATTTTTCTTGAGATTAATGATTATCTTAAACACGGCTCGCAATAATCTATTATAAGAGAGTATTTGTTAAACGTTTATTAATTCTAAAGAAGTGTTAATAATTTTTAAATAGTAAAAAGTATTTATAATTTTACTACAACGTTGTTATTAGTTATTAAATGAATTTTTAAATTATAGTTATAAAAAAATTTAAATTAGCGAACATAATGAGTTGTTAGATGAAAAATAATTACAATGACAATCAAAATATGATTTCGTTAAATTTAATCTCACAAGTAATTATTAAAAAAAAAGGCAAAACGACTTAGACATAAAAATTTGACCAGGGAAGAGGGCACTAAAAGTAGCCAATAAGTTCATCCAAGCTCAATGAATTTGTTTAGAAGAGAAAATCATCAGACCAAAACACAGCAAAAGCAAACGGGCTCTGTTTCCTGGTTCAAGTTTTTCGACTAATGTTCAAACTTCATCTCAAACACTAGACATTCTTAATTTTTTTGGCAGTAAAACTGAGCAAGTAATGAGAAAGCTCCACTAAATAAGAACACAGCATGATCCCTGTACACAGATTTTCTCAACCCAGGGTTTAAATCCTGTACGTGATTTTGAACGATACGCTGATTCGCTAGTGTCGGGTGGAAGAACAAATTTACAGTTGCTCAGTGTAAATTCTATAATCAGTAGAGCCAATTTGAAGTTATATACACAAATATGCTAAAGAATATATGATCCTCAAGAAACACTCACTGGCTGTGTCTAGACTTTCTCAACGTTTTTACCATACCTCTGGCGATTTTCCAAAACCAGAAGAGATTCATCAGTGACAGCACCGGAGGAACTGTAACCAAGCTGTAAAAGCCCAAGGGGAAGACTTTCTTGACCTGAAAAATATGCCAAAACGAAATAAGATTCACAAAAATATCGGCGATGACCATCACGTTTGTGAGCATTTGAGGGTCGCATACGGCCATCCCCATGCCAAATGAGGAACAAGACTTGTACTATAAATGTTTTATCAAGGTATTCTAATTTATGATACTTCACCAAGCAAAAGTGTGATGATAGTAGAACCTCCAGGTACCTAAACCGCTGTCAGGTTATTGACGCAACTATGCAGCGCTTATGGAAGCAGAACTGTTCATGTTTGGCAAGAATATGCTATATGTTTAGAGGTATCATCATATCTTTTATAAGCACAATACAACATCTACCACCATGTAGTTAATACAGGCTCATGTTTCTTGAATGCAATTCCAATATCCAAACCCGCACCTCATGTTATCTTATATATGCAAACAATGTGAGAAATAAAGCAAGATTCCAGATTTTGTTTCTCCAGGAGAATAAAGATTAGTTTCAACCCGATTTCTGACAACATCCTCCCTTGACGTAGAAGACGAGAGGCATTTAAGACAATCAATATACAGTTATTCACCTATAACCCTTTCTGCTAGTAAGATCCCCTCGAAGGAACCATCCAGATCACACTGGTTTCCAGCATTTGGCAACCTAATGCTGGCAGAATTAAATATCTGATGAAGTATCAACTTTAACCAGAAGAACCAGACTCAACTGTGTTGGTTAAGGATTTTGAGATCTCTCAATAGAAAACTCGAAATTGGAACAGCATTTAATACTAAAGGCGGAAATGATAAAAGATAAACCAGTAAACATGCACTCACCTGATCAAAATGGATAAACATGTGGTAGAAATAGAACACAAACAAAATAATCCTTGCAACCTGAAAATCATTAGTTTACATGTTAGAAACATCTAAAGTATGTATCCAGCCAAAGAAATCAAAATGAAGCACAGTGTATTTCACATTCTGAAAAATTTACTGATAAGTTAAAGCTTAACACCAGTCAGTGAACAACAAGTGCAGTTTTAATTACTTATAAGATAATGATGCAGCTCGGCTAGCAGTAGATAAAACCTGTTTGAACTACAAACAAGTAAAAGATTTTCTGAAATTGAATAAAGTTTGATAGACCATACCAACCAACCAAAGAACAATGCAACACCGTTGTAAATGTAGAGTTTGGAATTCTTCAGACCAGCAACATCAAGACACCTGGATATGCAGAAATGAATTGATGTCGATTTTAACAAATGGAACTGAACAAGGAGATGACAGATTCATGTCTATGAAGCTTACCATCTGAGATTAACAAATGGGGTTGTGCTTTCAGTAAAGAGAACCATGAGTATATAGATTTGTGCTTGACCGCTTAATAGGGACAGAGTGATCGAATATGCAGAGAGCCCATGATGTATGATCTAGCAAAATAGATAGCTCCATAATCAAGCTCACAGAAAAGAAGAAAGACACAGATATAGCTAACATGACAAGGTTGTGTTAAACTATACATGTATGTCTAATACATAAATAAGTACAAGAGTCAAGGAGCAACATCCGAGAAACTTATAGGAAGTAAATACTCCGAGTAGGCAGAAATATGTTATATAAGAGCATAGGTTACATAATTTAAGAGTCAATACTGATGAAAAGAGGAAAATTTAAGATGAACTTGGAGGATTCTTGAACTTACATATTCCAGGCCACCTAAAGCTGGGAAGTGATAGATAATCATTGCCAAGTCACTCAAAAAGTACCCAATTGAAACCTGTATCATTAAACCAAAAAATAGAAAAGAAAGGAGGATCATATCTTGGACATGCCTCAGGAGATATTTCAAACAAGTACCCAATCAAGTCCCACTAAAAAAGATCTGGCATATCATAATTCAATATTTGCAGTTGAACTAAAAAATAATTGTGCAAGAAGATATCAAAACTAAGTAGCGATGATTTCCTCAAGCCAGCAGGGACAGTTGTCAAGTTTGGGTATCTTTACAGTATAAAGACAACTTAAAACGCTCTTGCCCACATTCATCAAACCCATCAACCGTGATTATACAATTTTCAACAGTTTATAATAACTTAAAGTAGCATACCCCCAATATGGTGTCTGACAAAGTTGAGGATTTATTGATAATCAACCCATCTTGAGTATCAACAAAAAGGTCTGAAACAAGCAAGAAATACAGAGAACCAGCAGCCACAACTATTGCATGGAAAGTGGAGAACCCCCTGAACACAATAAACAATAACAAGATACCAAAATCTCAGGAAGTGACGATTACTGGTTAACTAAGAATGTATCATTAATATATTACTAGAAGATAACATCATAAAGAACCATTACCTGTTGTTCCATTCAAGCTTCTCTTTTTTGTTAAGCTTATTATATCCTTTGAAAAAAGAAGTGCTAATTACTCCTGTTAGATCGTAAACCTTCAAAAGAAGAACATTGGATCTCTTCAAAAAGGGATCAGACGTGGCCAATTTTCTGAGTAGCAGCAAGTCTAATTAAAGGTAATCTTTGCATGAATATCAACAGAAATGGTCAAATCCAACAAAAATTAAGATGAACTTGGAGGATTCTTGTACTTATATACTATTAAAAATGTCAGATTATTGAAAAAACCACACAATCACTCAACTTCCTTAAAACTTCTTTTTGTATAAGATTACATCAATATAATTCTGTTCTCATAATTCAATAGGAAAATATGGAAATAAATGACAAAGACTTGCATAGTAAGCACCACAGTGGTTGTTTAGATGCTACACTCGGTTCATATACACATACCCCAATTTATAAATTTAAGGGACATGTTTCATTTATCCATACACCCGACACACAAAGTACTGGGTGTAGCACGGATTTGACCACACCACAGGTCCACCACCATTAATATTCCAAACTCTAGAACTTTTCCTCATTCTATCATCAACTGCAACATAATTATGATCTCCCAGAGCACAAAATACAAACCCTGGCAATAAAATTAACAGTAGACCAAAACTCAAGACAACCAAAACAGCATTAGAAAACAAGGGGAGAAAAGAAACAGGCTACAAATCAAAATTCAAGAAAGCCACACTCACAATCTTGCACATCAAAATCCCAACAAAAACAGATGAGAGCCAGTGCAACTCTCTAATTGGAGTAGCATGACCCGCAATACTCATCAGCCCAGCTCCTATTCCCATAACCCACATCATATTTCCGTTTCTCCCTGCAAATAAGTAGTTCAAGAACGAAAACAAACCATCAGAGTTTCAACATACAAAAACAAAAACAAGAAAAGGAACAACACTCCTAATTCATTCATGCAAGTATGAATTCGTATAACCTCTAATTCAAGAAAACAGCATTTTTCAGTTACCAGAACAAGAACAATCAACATGTAACTGAACCCAAGAAAACAACAATCGGAATAAAAAAAAAAGAAAGAAAGAAAGAAAAACACGGTGCTGACTGAAAAGGTGGGCGAGTGCTATAATTGGAGGAAAAGCGTACGCCGCCTGGAGTATCAACCAACAAGCACGGATGACTAATAGAAAACTATGATTAGAAAATTCTAGATGCACTCACCAGCGGGGAGGAGAGAGCTGAAAATGGTGATGGGCTTTGGAGTGACAGGAGGGAAAAATAATTTTATATGTATATATATAATACACAAACAATATATATATATATATATATATCAAGAAATATAAAATAATTGGATTCTGAATTTATTTTCTTTTTTTTTTTTTTAGGGTTGGGAGATTAAATGATAATTCTAGATTGATGTGTTTTACCTAATCCTAGTCCAACATTTTTAAGTGTTTTGTTTGGCTAAATTCGCATTTTAAACGAAATAGTAATTGTTCTTGTTGTTTGTCATTTATCAATAATTATTTTTTAAATTAAATTTTAATATAATCATATTTTAATAAAAGTTATAAATAATCATCCATGATTTTACATTTAATTATTCATACTATAAAGTAATTTTTAAAATTCATTTATTAACCTTAATATAAGGCTAATTTCATAAGTTAGTTTATGGTTTGCATTTACGCAAGCTAATTATGAAATCGTGAATTCAGACGTGATAATCATTTATTTTACAATCAATTATGCAATCTTCATATCAAAGTGGACCTAAGCTATTGTAGCTAAAATTAGAAAAAATTAAAAAAAAATACTTATCTTGATGAGTTTACTCATTTTGATCAAAATGCCTTTTTAGATTATAAATTTTATTTTTATATATATTTTATAATTTTTAAAAATATTTTTATGAACTAATATTTTCTATAAATTATTTATTTTAAAAGGGTAAAATAGTAATATCCACTTCACCGTTTAGGGTTACATAATTATTTCCATCTGAAGGGAATATTTGTAATTTTTCAAACTATAAAGAGGTATTCATAATTATGCAAAAGCAAAATCTCACTTTTAGTCCCACTAGATAGGGTCATTATCACTTTTGTACAGAGCTTTACGGACTCAACACTTTTGGTCTCAAAATCCTAAATTTTTAATACCATTGGTCCTATTCGTTAACTATTGATGGAAACAGCACGTGATTTGACACATGCAATTAGTCAACGGCCAGCTTTTAAAAAAAATACCATTCAGGCGTGTATTCAGCTTCTTGTATTTTTAATAAATAAATTGTATTTTACTAATTATAATATGATTTATATAAATACATGTATTAGTTTTTTATTAGAATATATTAATTTTATTAAAATATAGTTACAAACAAAAATAGAGGTTAAATAATCTTTTAACTTTAATAATTTTCTATAATTTATACAAGTTTGATAATTTTTTAATTTAATTTATAATCTAGTAATTAATTTGTTAAGGGATGATTACATTTACACTCTCTCACCTATTGTCTTTTTACACAAACCACCCTTGTCTTTTAAGAAGTTACAGAAACCATTATTGACAGTTTTTAAAACTATAAAACGCCGCTATTGATCCAATCAAATTTTAATTTAATTTTTAATAACAAAAATGCCATCATGGATGTTTTGTAATTACCTAAAGATAGATGGGTGTCAAACTACTATTTATGGAGATGAACAACGATCCTATATATATTTTTATTATTTAACTAATTTTTAATATAAATATAAATTATTTTATTAACTTTTTTATTGGATCTATATATAAGATTACACCTCTTAATAATTGAAATATTAAATTATTTAATTAATAGATTAATAAAAATTAGTTACTAGTTTATAAATTTAAATAAAAAAAAATCACAGTTGTATAAATTATTTTAAATTCTTTAAATTAAAAAACTTATTTTTTATTTTTATTTATAACTAGATTTTATTAAAATTAATAAATTATACATATATATATGTTTATACAGTATAATACATAATATGTATATCATTGGACATATTTATATGTATATATTTATAAATTTATACATATATATTTTGATGGTGTAGGATGGCGGAAGAGGGTGAAATGCAGGGTGCAACTGTGGCGACGCCACAGCAG
>NC_026153.1:3689004-3696497 GCF_000512975.1 Sesamum indicum
AAATATTTTCTTAAAAAAATAATTCAATAATTAGTATATTTTTTAACAAAATAAATTATTTATTTTACTAACTCTAATATAATTTATATAAACTAGATAAATTATTTTGAATTATTATTTATTAATTATAATAATGAGCAACTTTGTGACAATAGTATTCAATATTTGAGCATTTTGAGATATTTGTAACATATTTTGACTTATTGCTCTCAAGCTAAAGTAATGAAAAAAATATGAAAAAGTTGTGTAAATAGGCTAAAAGTACTTGTGGGTTATTTACATGTATAAATAGGCAAAAAGTGCTTGTTGACGCCATTTTTTTTCCCTCAAAAAAGCTGAATAAATGCTTGAAGGACATTTTTTTTCTTCAAACCCTGACCATTAACTACCGGTTTCGTCAATACTTAACTGAACAGGACCAATAATGTTAAAAATTTAGAATCTTAGGGCCAAAAGTGTTGAGCCCGTAAAATTCGGGATTAAAAATGATAATGACCCTATCTAGTAGGACCAAAAGTGAGATTTTACCTCATGTCAAACTTCAAGAAAAATAATTATAATTTACCCTATTTTTAGTTAAACAAATGAATTTTGAAATTTGTTTATGTAAAATTAAATTATTAATTAATTAAGTAGATGAAGTAAATAGAAAATTATTGTCCGAGTATTTTTTATAGTAAATTATATAGACATCTATTAAGATTAATTCTATGGTACTTTTACTTATGTTTACAATTTCAAAGGATATATTTGAAATTTTGCAAAAAAATGTAAGATATGTATGTAATTTGACTTGATATTAGAGTTTAATGTAAATTACTCATTTTTTTCAAATTAGAGGTATATTTGTGCAAACAATACACACACCTAAATCATACATTATAATATAGAAATAGAATTGATGATTAGGATGACAATGACGGAGTCTCAATAATGCATTTATGTTCTACTTTGGCAGATGCCAAATTTTATTATCTAATTTTTAATTGAAAGAAAAAATAAAAGATTTGGCATGTCATTTCGAAAACCATCCTTCTCATAGGGTGTTTATTTTGGTTAATCGAATCCAAGATTTGGTTCATCGAAATTTGGATATGATGAAATTATGTATTGCATATTTGATTGAAATATTTAATTTGCTTCAATAAAAATCAAATTTATTTCGATTTAGTTTGATTTTTTGTATCAAATTAATTAAAAAAATAAAATGCATAAAATCTCCTGTATTTTAAAAAAATTACAAAAAAAATACTCATATTATGAGAATAGGCTAAAAGCTCCCTGTATTTTGTAAAACTCAACTCAATCGCCCCATCTCTGTTAAATTCAACTAACAGTGTTAATTTTTTAGAAAATGACCGTTATACTCTTACTTAATATATATTATTTCTTATTTTAATGATTGTTGGATCTTATTTGATCAAATATTGATCGTTAAATTTAATCAATTAATCTCAATCGTTAGATTTTAAAAAAATAAAAGGTTTAGATTCAACAAATTATTTAACTTATATTATATATAAATAATTATTTAAAAATATATTATTATTATATATTAAAAAAAAAACAACTACCCCTTTTTTTGGGTAAACGTAATTTTCATTAATAAAAAAAAGACACACATAATAGTACAACAAAGTTCTTCAATTGGTTTCTCCCTCAACAGGCCAAGGGATACGCCATAATCTAAATAAGGCACATGTACTAACAGACTTGGCTAGGTTAATACTAAGGATGCGCTGTCTGACATCTTCCACAATCAAGAAGGCCAACGTGGCGGGAGTCCTCTCTTCATGCTCAAATCTCCTCAAGTTCCTTGCTCTCCAAATGTGATAAACACATGAAGCTAGTAAAGCTCGGTAAGCGAGGTTAACAATGTGTTTTCCCCTTCATTTTCGTGATGCCCATTCGATATCCGTCGTCCAATCTCTGTTGGGCCATGAAAAATGCACCAATCTGCGAACCTCAGAAAGACATCGTCTGCTAAAACGGCACTGAAAGAAAATGTGACTATGGGTCTCCGTCGCACCCACGTCACACAAAACACAATCGCCGAGGTGAGAAAGCCATGTTTTATCTGTCGTTGGCAGTTTGCCCAAAATTGCCATCCATAAGATAAACGTGTGACGTGGGATCTTACATGAGCCCGAAAGTAGTGAAACCCATCCTACTTTCGGCCCCGGTGGATCAAATAATCGAATAAGGGCCTGTGTCGTAGGTTTCCCGCTCTGAAATCGCCAGATGATACGATCCTCGCCTCCATGAATGTGGGGTAATGTGTGTAAGATCTCTAGGCATTCAGAATCAGTGAAAGGAGGCCATTGCCAAGCACCCTCATCTATGATAGTGCTGAGCTTGGTCGAAAAATCCACTCCCAATAATAACGGCGCGCGTGGGAACCTGTCAATGAGTGGTCCGAGAGGATGCCATGGGTCCTGCCATAAATAAAATCCATGTCCGTCCCCAATTTGATAGTCAACCATCGGTCGAAGAAAAGGTCGGAGTCGTAGCAGTTTCCTCCATCTCCACGACCCTCTATCATCTCTAACTGCCCAGATGGAGGTGTTAAGTAAACGGTCATGATAGAGCCAGTCCACCCATATCGATGTCCTCTCACACTTTATCACTTCGCATAGTTTGTTGGTCATGAGTGCCCGATTCAAGGTAGCAATATCCCTGAGTCCTTGCCCCCCTTCCTCCGTCGGTCGACACACCTCTGTCCAAGCCACTTTGGCATATCCACTATTACCCGAGCCTTTCCACAGAAATGCTCAAAGTCTTTTCTCGATTTCTTTTGTAATTTTCTTAGGCAATATGAATGCAGATGCCCAGTAAACACTAAGTGAAGTGAGCACAGATTTAATAATTTGCACCCTACCCGCATATGACAATGAGAGCCCCTCCCAACCAGCTATACGTTGATCGATTTTCAACAATAAAGGCTGACAATCCGTGATAGATAATCTACAAGACAAGAGAGGGAGGCCAAGGTACCTTATCGGTAGATGTCCCTCCTGAAACCCAAGGAAAGTCATCATGTCCTCTCGCAACCCTTGTGCTGACCGTGAAATAATAATATGACTCTTCTGAACGTTAAGATTCAGCCCCGACCAAACGGCAAAGCGGTCCAGGCCCTTTTTCAGAACACCAATCGAGTCCATATTAGCCCTACAAAACAACAATAGATCATCTGCAAACCCAAGCTGGAAAATGCGTGCCGCCTCACATTTCCAATGGAAAGTGAAGTGTCCATCTTGCTCAATCATCTGCAAGAAACCCAGATGTAAGACCTCCATCACGAGGACAAATAAGTACGGTGACAGAGGATCTCCTTGTCTCAGTCCTCGCGCGCCCAGAAAGAACCCATGCGGTTTCCCATTTAGGCCAACTGAAAATGAGGGGGTGGTAACGCATTCCTCAATTCATCTGATGAATATTGGGGGGAATCCAAATAACTCCAGAACAGCTAATAGGAAGTCCCATTCGACCGTATCGTAAGCCTTCCTAATATCCACTTTTAGCGCGCACCTAGGAGGGAGTCGGGCCTGTTTATATCCCGAGAAAAGCTCTTGTGCTAGCATGATATTATCACCAATGCTTCTACCAGGAACAAAGGCTGCTTGGCAAGGACTAATCATCTTGTCTAGCACCACACTTAATCTCTGGACCAGAAGTTTAGCAATAATCTTATAGAGAACATTGCAACAAGAAATATGCCGAAAATCACTAACTGTCATTGGCGAATGTACCTTCGGAATAAGCGCCAGTAATGTGGTGTTAATTTGTTTCAATAGCCTCCCAGTTGTGAAGAAATCCAAAACCGCCCTCGTCACTTCCCCACCCACAATTGGCCATGCTGCCTTAAAGAAACCAGATGAATACCCATCTGGACCCGGTGCCTTATCTTCATCTATATCAAATACTGCCTGTTTAACCTCCAAGGGGGTGAAAGGCCGAATGATAGCAGTGATTTCGTCTTCTGTGAGTAAATGTCTGGCCCATGGTCTGAGGAACCGAATATCAATAAAGCTACGTCTCCTTTCTCCTCCTAGCAGGTTGTGATAAAATGAGACAAATTCATTAGTGATTGCCTCCTGAGCCGAATGAGTGACTCCATGCTCATCATTGATTTGCAAAATTCTCCTCGTAGTCCTCCATTGTGCAATCTTACGGAAGAAAACCCTGGAGCACTGATCGCCTCCTTTCATCCATTCCATCTTAGCTCGCTGACGTAGCATGATTTGTTCAAGTTTTGCCGCTTTGGTCAAAACTAGTCGACAACAATGCTCCAAGTAAACGAACAACTCCTCATGCCGGTTCGTTTTGCCGCTTTGGTCAAAACTAGTCGACAACAATGCTCCAAGTAAACGAACAACTCCTCATGCCGGTTCGCACTAACCAATAATTGGGTCGCCTCCAGAAATCCCTTGGCCAGCTGTACATTATGTGATAAATCCCCCTTATTCCTTCTCTGTTCTCGAAAGACCAGTTTCAGAGCTTTTAGCTTTCGAGTAACTGCATACATTGGTGCGCCAATTACCTCATGCTGCCAAACATTCTGCACGCTAGGAATAAAAACTGGTGAGATAGTAAGATAATTGTCAAAGCGGAACATACCTCCCAATTGCTGCTGTCTGTCCCCACATAACACCATTGGCGAGTGATCTGAGGTACGCGGGGTAAGGCTCATATAAGCCAATGTTGGGAACCGGGTGATCCATGTGTCATTAATGAGCATCCGATCCAGTCGTTTCCATAGGTTCCTCGGGCTCGCACTACAATTGTGCCATGTGAACTATTCTCCCTGCATGGGCAACGGAAGAAGTCCTGCCCCTTGGATACATGAATTAAATTCTTCCATTGCCACTCGAATGTCTCCTGAACAGACCTCACTGAGGTCTCGAACCGAATTAAAATCACCCCCAATTAGCCACGGAGTATCGACACACTGGATGGCCAATGTCCCCAGAGTGGTCCACAGATCACGTCTGTCAGCTACCTCATTGGCCCCATAAATAACAGTCATGGCAACAGACTCATGAAGTGCTCGAATAGTAACATTACAGTGAATAAGTTGTGCACCCAATTCAATGACATCAACATGAACAAAGTTCTCATCCCAAGCGATCCAAATACGTTTGCCAGTTGTTACATAATCCACAAACCATTTCCAATGCGGTAATAGAAATGATTGAATTTGAGAAGTATTATCCAATCTAACACGAGTTTCAAGAAGACCGAGAAAATGTAACCTGAAGTCAGTAACAAGATCTTTCACTGCTAGCTGGTGGTCCCTCTTATTTAGGCCACGCACGTTCCAAACAGCTGCGTTCAACATGGGTCAACTGAGGTGGGGCTGCATGGCTTAGGACCCCCGGTATGTTTGTCTGCATCATCATCAAGGAGATTTAACGCATCAAATGTGTTATAAAGGACAATATCCTTACCCTTATCCTTTCGTTGTTCGTCCCTTCTTGGTGCTTCGGGTTCCTCGGAGCATGGAGATTGCGATCTAACCTCTTCTTCTCGTGGCTTTTGTTTAATCGTAGGTTCTCCAATGTCCGCTACTGATTGAGTGCCACCTTCCTTCTCTTTCACCATCTTAGGCGGCCCTCTTGCCGTTATCCTTGGCACATAAACGGACACCGGTGGTTTAGTAGGTTTTGTCGGTTTACTCAACACACAATTCTTTGCAGAGTGTCCCAGGCTCATACACCTTGTGCACTTCGGGGGCACCCATTCGTATTCAACATCCACTTTGCATGGTGATTCTCCTCCATCGTCATCTGGGGTCAGAATAACAATATGCTTCGGTAAATTTGAACTGATGTCAAGCATGACGCATACACGAGCGAAATCCAGCCTCATGCATGCCCTCGTGATGGCGTCTGGGTACAAGGGTTTTCCAATTCCGCTTGCCACTGTACTTAGTCCTTCCGTTGTCCATAATTCCACAGGAAGGTGGCGTAGCTTAATCCATACTGGTACTTGGGTGTGCTTCAATTTTCTCATTGCCATCCCTGGCTCCCATTTCTGTAGAACTATCGGTTGACCCTGAAAAAAGCCATGGACCTCCCTCAATAACTTCCTCCATATCATTAACTGTTTTAAACTGGAAGAAGAAGAATCTGTTAGCTGTGGCAGTAACCTCTCGTAGTGCCGGCCATATTGATGAGACATACTCTTTTAGGTGGTGGAAGTATGATTTTTTTCCAAGAAAATATCCAACCGCCGTCGTCCTCCATCTTCTAGACCCATCCCTGACAGTTTCAATCGTAGGGCGTACAATCACCTCGCCATTTTGAATAGTAGGAGCCACATACGACAAAGTTTTTCGCGATGAATTATTAAATGCATGTGCAATTTTATCTTCAAGCATGGTATCATCAGGACATGCATGCAACGGGATATTGCCCACGAAAAGTCCGGTGTGAGAATTGGGTACCTTGGCCTCGCAAGAGTTTTCGATCAACTTTTTTCCCAAAATAGAGCTGTTCGTCGCGTTTAAAGGAGCTGTCTGTGCAATTTCAGTCACTGACGGCTCATCTTCTGCCGGACTCTTCAAATTATCAGACGAGAGGGACGCACCAACAGAACAATTTTGCACAGTTCCTTCCCTCGCCGCCGATGACCCCTCCTCAGTACATTTTCCGGCCAGAAGTTCAGTAGTCGCTGTTAGTAAGCAGCGCCATGCCTTACGAATCATCGGCGCTGCCTGTTGCCTCTCCATTTCACCACGCCCGAATTGGGACTCCCATCGAGTTTTTAGTTTGTTCAGTGCAGCCATCGAGTCCTTGTCTCCATCCACCACTTTGTTAGCGAGTCGAATGAACTCCTCAAAGTTGAAGTTCACCTTGGAATCAATGTCTCTAGCCTCCTCGAAGCTTAGTCGTGCATCATTTGGCAAAATACCCGCAGCAGTCCCCGTCGTTTCAAAAACCGAGACTTCATCTTCTTTGTGCAAAATCTGTTTTTCAGTCGGAATCTCACCGCCTACGTCTCCTTGCCGTCGACCACCACCCTCCACGACTGTCCCAGCCTCGGCCGTTCCTTCCTCCCCGTCACCCAAGTCGCCAGCCGGAGTTTGCAAAGAAGAAGAAGTCATACCTGTTTTGTTCTATAACTGTGCGCGTGGGGGTAGGTGAGAGTCGCGTGGGGGTTGGTGAGGTGCTGTAACTGTCCTCTCTCTACTCTCTCTTAAACTTTACATGTTACGGCAATGTCTTCCTTGGACGAACCGGCTTTTCTGTTCCAGTTAGGAAGCAGATCTCCGTTGGTTGGCAGGGCAGTAACCTGAGCCTTCCACCAGCAAGAAAACTCAAAAGCTCCTTTCCTTATCAGTCGAGTGAACTCGTCAAGAGAGAAAGTGGGAGCGGAAGAGACGAAATCATAGACGGCGAGAATAAGAAATAGGTGAGGAGTTTTTTCTTTTTCGTTTGTCAAAAAAAAAAAAAAAAAAAAAAACCCTCTACCCCCCCTACCCCCCCCCCCCC
>NC_026153.1:3696507-3731501 GCF_000512975.1 Sesamum indicum
ATCTTTATATTTTTATAAATTCTTTACCAAATTGAGTGAAGTCGGTCTCGTTAGAATCGTCTTGAAGAGAGGAATCTGATGGTGGTGGTCTAAAATCGAGATTCGACCGGATGAAGACGAATCAATGGCAAACATGTTCGACGGTCGTGATTTGAGTCCGCTCTCTCTGATTGACGAAAACTCAAATTGAAGGTACGAAAATGTTCGTCTTGAAGAGAGGATTCGAATGGTACCATTGGCCGGTGAAAATTCGTCCGGACGGCGCCGAAAACTTAGAAACAAGTTTCGACGAAATTGAAGTTTTTATTTTTTAATTAATTTTAATTATATTAATTAAAATATATTTAGTTAATTAAGAATATTTTAAATAATTATAATAATTTAATATTTTGGCTAATTAATAATATTTATTGTAATTAAATATATATTTTAAGTAATTAAAAATAATTTTAGATTTAATAATTAATAATTATAAAATTATTTGAATTTAAATATAATTTAATTTAATATTTAATATTAAATAAATTAATATAATTTAATATTTTAATTTAAATTTAATATGATAAAATTTAATACTTATTTTTTAGGGTGAGAAATGGCAAAAGGAAGATATAAAACAAGCCAAAAAGCCCTTTGTATGTTATATAAACACATAGAGGGGTATTTTAGTCCAAAGTGTCATTAAATATGAATTTAACCGTAGAAAATAACTTCCAAACACAGCAGACGCGCGTCTTCTCCACTTTCCGTTAGTTGCTAACAGAAGGGGTTTTTTTGCTGACTAAAACAAAACAGGAGGGGGTATTCTGAAAATAGAGGATGTTTTTTACATACTTTTTAAAACACATGGGGGTTTTATGCATTTTGTCCTTAATTAAAATTATAATATATATTGTTGTTGAGAAATGAGGGATATGCGAGAGTTGTATATTATGAAGTTGAGGCAAGAGTTAGATTATTTATCTTTAATATAAGTTATCGCCCCGCTCTGGTGCTCATGGCAATTTATATATCGAGATACAACGACTTACAATTTCAAAATAACAGCAGTACAAACTTTAAAAAACGGCGAACCAAGCAATATTTTGGAACACTCTTAATAAACAACATGCTTTTATTGCTAAAATATTTGCTATAAAATGCTTTCCAAGTTGAATGAAAAACAAACTTGTGAAAATGAAGCGAATAGTATTCATAGATTGAAAACGTATCATTTAATGGACTTTTCCAATCATCAAAGTTATCTTTAAAAGGTTATAACCTTTCATTTGAATGGACACGTCATTAACTCAAATGACGTACTATTTCACTCAAATGGACGAATTGTTTCATACAAAGGTTTCACCCTTATTCGGTTGATTAGACACAAATGGATGATGATTGGACACCATCAATCATGATACACATATCACGAACTAATTAGCGTCCTACGTCGCAACGAATTATTTATTACGATTTAATATGATTGAAATAAATGTATTAAATATATTTATTTTTTAATTTGCTATTCACTATATCTTTTTTTAAAAAAAATATGATGTATTAATTTATATATATTTTTTATTCATAATATATTTTAAAACGTAAAATACAGATTTTTGTACGAGAAATGTGTGACTATCAATAATCAGGCGCAAGTTATAAATTCCAAAGTAGCCATATCATTTAAGATCTTAATATACAATAAATATAGTTTAAAATTTATAATTTATTCAAACAAAAATATATCAAACAAAATATAATTTCAATGACTTTAAATTTTATTTAATTTTTATTATTAAGTTTGGTTAGCCATTCAAAAGACTTTAGTAAGTTATTTATTTTGTATTATGATTTTTATTCCTAAATCCCTACAAATTACTATTTCTCATAAATAGCTCAATACGTTTATTTAATGGGTTGAGTTATTAAATCCCAGCATCGCCCCACCAAAACCCCAAATCCCAGTACCCTATTGCAAAATTTAGCTGAGGGTAGCAGACGACCGAGGGCAGCCAGAATAGCCGCCGGCGTTGCCGCCGCACCGATCCTTCACAGGTTTTTAGGTCATGTATGTTATCTCGATAAAACCTGCCTAAGTTTTGATTTCGGTATTGCAAGTACTACATTATGCATTGACTGGTTCTTCGTGTGTGATTTTTCACGATACGAGAATTTTGAATGATGTTAGTGCGTGAAGATTGTGCATCTTGAGTACCTAATTTCTTTTTTTTTTTGGTAAATTTCCATAATGGTGCAGTGGTTGGATTGGGAATCATGTCTTGGTGCACTATTGAGTCGGATCCTGGTATGATTCTTTCTTTTGGTCTTTTAATTGCAAAAGCTTTTGTGTTTTTGAATATCTATGTGGCTGAAAATTGATAAAGCCATCTTAGGTGATATGTTGTGAGCTGGGGCTTTATGGTTTGGGTCTTATTAGTTGTATAGTTCAACACAGCATCTTCTTTACGCATTCTTGATAGTGGATATACTTGGAGGCATCTGTATTTACAAGATCGACATAGCGCATTGAACAGTGACATACAATGTGTTCTTGTATGTACACTTGAATTCTACAAATTATTGATATAAGATTTAGTTGTGGTCCTGGAGGAGATAATTGGCTACCCTCGCCAGATTTTGTTTCCAAGAATCCAGTTGAACATTGAGTTCTGCTACTCATTTATTATATTTTCTTGAGGAAGCTGAGGAACCATCAATAGTTCAATGGTTATCCTTTTCCTTTGTCAGTAATGAAGTTCTGTCACCTTCAGTCTGCTCTTAAGTTCTAATCCTGGATATTTGCTGAAGTTGTTTTCAATGGGCTGCCACTCATCTTCCCCCTTATGATGTCAGTCTACCCTTTAATTATTAAGCTGCCATCACTACCTATGGCTTCTTAGTAATTGGGTTTAGAAATTGTAATTAAAGTCCACCAGGAGGGCACCATGGGGGGCCAACCTTTCCTCGTTAAATGTGAAAGATATATGTAGCCATTTGCAGATGTTCCAGAATCCATATCTAAGATGATAAAGAATGATAGCATTTGTTTTTCATGGGAGACTCATGCAACTGTTTCCACAGCTGGGCTTAGAAATTGATTTCTCCATAGAGCACGTTCTTGCATTTCTTTTGACCGAGTCGAAAAAGCATGCATGCTCTTAAATTTGTTTGGAACTGCAGGTGTTTTCACGGAACTTATACAGCAGATGCAGGTTAAAGGTGTTCAGGTAATGTTCTAGATATATATTCATTGGAGACGGAGTTTCATGATGTATAGGCATAATGATTGGATGGTTTTGCCTTCCCCCCATACTTTTTTCAAACTTTAGATGTATAAACTTTTACCTTGAATTGTTAATTTATTTGTTAAAAATTGGCACGAGGAATAGTCTGCTGAATGGTCGGAATCACAAGTAAAACAAGTGGCCAAAGTTCTACCATTATGTATTACTGTATTTGTATGGTCTTCCCATATTTAGTAATAGGTATTCAGAAAGATAGCTTGAAACTTGATTTTTCTTTCCTCTAGTTGGTCTTTTTAACTGTTACAAGGTAAAAGTTACAGAAAGAAAAATTGTGGAAAATTAACTTTCTGAATCAACTCAGGTGATACTCCTTTTACCTTTTCAGTAGATTAAGTAGTAAATAGTCTGCGATTTCAATGAAACTGAGTGGCATCATCTGAAGCAATTGAGAGTACATGGAGGAAGCCAATCGATAGGAGCTTACCTTCAGCAATTTAAATTGGCACTGTATTTGTCCATATAGCAAAAGCATAGGCTTGTTTTCTTGTCTGAGTTTTTGTATTCGATTTGATGCTCAGAGTCTTGGACTTCAGTTTCCACATTTAAAATCAGCAAAGAAGTTTTAATTAATACAGCAAACAGGAGGTTGGGTATTATCTTTGAACTATTATGAGTAGCTCAGTGATTTGCAAGCTAAATATGGCAGGAAGCAACTTTGTTTGTGCTGCTAGTGTTATCTAATGATATAAAAGCTTCGTCGTTGCCATTGCTCCAGTTTTTTTTGTTTATGAAAATATTTTCCTTAGTGCTTCGCGGGTTGTCCTGGATGTGTTTGTGCATGAGTGCCAGCCGAACCCAACCCCCAACCCCACTCTCTCTCATTCTGGCCAAAGTTGACTTGAAATGCTTTAGTTGGCTGCATTGCTCCCTCTATGTATTAACAAGGTTCAGATTCGTTACTTCATTTGGCATTGTTGAGCAGGTTGAGGAGTTGTATTCATTGGATCTGGATTCTCTGAATAATTTAAGGTAAAAATATAAGTCTATTATTCACTTCATTTTAATTCTTCTAATTTCTCATTTTGTCTCTAGAATTGATACTTTAGTAATTACCACTGTATTCGCATGGCTCACAAATTTTCTTTTCTTTTCTTGCTTAATTTATAGGCCAATATATGGTCTAATATTCCTCTTCAAATGGCGTCCTGGTGAGAAGGATGAGCGAATTATGATAAAGGATCCAAACCCGAGCTTGTTTTTTGCAAGCCAGGCTAGTTTCTATACCATTATTTCTTTGACATAATAGCTTAAACTTTAAGCTGCTGCAATAGTGCATTCTTGTATAATTATAGGTGATCAACAATGCATGTGCAACACAAGCAATCCTGTCGATTCTGATGAACAGTCCTGACATTGATATCGGCCCAGAGTTGTCAGCCCTGAAAGAATTCACCAAAAACTTTCCACCTGAGCTTAAAGGTTTAGCTATCAACAACAGTGAAGCAATCCGCACAGCCCATAATAGCTTCGCACGACCTGAGCCATTTGTGCCTGACGAGCAAAAAGCTGCTGGGAAAGACGATGATGTTTATCACTTCATTAGCTATATACCTGTTGATGGTATGCTGTATGAGCTCGATGGGCTGAAGGAGGGGCCCATAAGCCTTGGGCAATGCCCTGGTGGGCCTGGCGACATGGACTGGTTACGCATGATACAACCTGTGATTCATGAACGGATAGAGAAATACTCCAGAAATGAAATAAGGTTCAACCTAATGGCAATAATAAAGAATAGGAAAGAAATGTATACAGCTGAGCTGAAAGAACTCCAGAGGAAAAGGGAACGGATCCTGCAGCAACTTGCTGCATTGCAATCAGAGAGAATGGTAGATGGCAGCAACTTTGAAACTCTAAATAGAACACTTTCAGAAATAAATGTTGGGATTGAGGCTGCCACCGAGAGGATATTGATGGAGGAGGAGAAGTTCAAGAGATGGAGAACTGAAAATACCCGTCGGAAGCACAACTACATACCCTTTCTCTTCAACTTTTTGAAGATTCTTGCTGAAAAGAAGCAGTTGAGAGGCCTTGTAGAGAAAGCCAAGCAGAAACAAACCAAATCCTAGAGGAACATGCAACATTGATGAAGTTAACATGCTGGTTTGAATGTTTACATCTGATTAAAACTGTTATTATGTCTTTTTGAATTTGTATAATATGTAATTATATCTAATTTATTAGATCTACAGATACTGTTTCCCAATGTTTTTATCTACAGATACTATTGGACATGTTTTGCTACTTGATCTCAACGCGTACCCACTGAATTGCAAGATTTTTATCCCTAAAAGGTAATTTTGTTGATGATGCGGAGGTAAACGACTTCTCTATGGCTGCTCTTCCTTTGAATTGCTGTGGGCTTTACCTCCTTCAGGACCCAATTCTCATAAATCTCATTTCAATGACAAATCATCAGCATTTAGCAACAGGCTGGGTGTCTTCATTCTTCTTTTACAGTCTCAAGTAGTTTTGAACGACTCACTAGACATCAGTCAGTAAATTTGAGCACTTACTGCAGTAAAAGAAAGGGATATAATTGCATTATTAACCCTCCCCTATGGTTAACTTACAAATACTACACATTTACTATTAGATTATTACACCAACATTCCCTATCATGGATATTTTTCATTACATCGAAGGTCATTACAATTAAGGATTTGTTTGACATGAAATGCGTGATTATTCATCAAGAATTGCCTGTTGTAAGTAAACACTATAACTAAAAGAAGAATACAGTAACAAGAAACTTGTTGCAAACGTCCTTTTTCAAAGCTACAGCCCATACTAATGTACATATTCCAGGGGAAGAATATAGTTTACATATATCTACATGAACACAAGCATGCCCAACTTTCCATGTATATCCTACTTTATACAAGCTACTCTTTCTTCTCTTTGCATGTACAGTTCTTGTACATGCTAGAAAACCCTTGCCCATTCCATCGTGGTGGTGCCAGTAACTGGAGTCTGCCATCTAAAGTGCCAAGTCATGAAAACCCAACAAGTCGAACCTGACTGAAAAACTGCATGGTGCTAGATGACAACATCACCCTTGTCATGGAGTGTGCTAATTTGCAGTATGGGTTGAGTTTAGGTTGAAACAGTCTCAGTTCTGCAGAGTACAACATATCAAACAGTGTCCAGAGTTACTTCATCATTTTCTTGGCTCTGTGGGAGAAATTTTTGATGGAGACACTGTCAGCAAAGGTCAAAGGTAGCTCTTCATCTTCAATCTCGCGAGGATCAGACCACTGCTTGTAGCTATTCTCGTCTTTTGAGCTGCTTTCCGGTTGCTCATCGTGTGAAATAGGTCCATCTGGTATATTCCGGTACAAGTGCTTCAGTATGAAAAGAGCCGTATCATAATCTCTCCAGTAGTTTCTGCGGAGGAATAAAAATTGGAATGAAGTTTCAGTTGTAATAATTTCATATCCTAATACACCGGAATTTTGATTCTACTTACGTATGCGACCCAATAGCTGAGAGGTATGGATGGCGAAACGTCTTATCCTGCAGTAGCAAAAGCATCAGAGATGACGATTCACCCAAAAACAAAAAAAAGAAGAAGACAATAACAAAAGCCCACTACAGTTTTAGATGCATGTTGAATTATAAAGATATAATCACAAAAACCTACTACGGGAAATGTGTAATTACTGATTACTAAATTCCTGCAGTAAAAAAATAGAAGTTACAAATACCAATAGTTACACGCTTATGTTCTTGGGAATAGAACACTAAAATCCCATCAAATTGATAAATTTATCATAAGTTCAAATGGAATAAGGTGGCATATAAAAATATTGTAAATATATGATAGAAGAGTACAGCCAGTAATTATACTAACCCCGAGGAAAGACATTCAATATGCAACAATCAATTATAAACATGGATTAAATTGCATCAATTGCTCCAACACAAGAAGATGCATGGAATTGGTTTCTCAAGAGTGCAGAGCCAAAAGGGCAAAAGAACATACCTGTAATACATGATCGACTCGCCCGTCTAAGCTTCCTGTTAGCCTCTCCATCATAATTGAGCCATATGATCTCTCTTCTTTCACCTGAGTATTTTTAGATTCCTCTGCAAGAGAGGATGCAGTAAAGTCAACAAGAAAAAAACGATATTCTTGTTGGATAAACGTTTCTGATGTCGAGAGCATAATAACATTAATATTTAACACAAACTAATTTCTTAAGACAGGGGAAAGGAAAGAAAAGGGGAGAGGATATTTACCATCCTGACCATCATTGCATCTTGATTCACAGATTGTGAGCACTTTCACCTATTTCAAAGAGCTTATAGTAAGACCCAGAAAATTAACCACTTAACCACATTCTGCAGATAGAGATCAATTCTTGTAAAAATGCATGCATTGAATTAAATCCTCCGAATGTGATACACTTCATTCCTTACAAAGGCATAGCAAAAGCTGCTGGTCACCGACAATAATAAAACTTTACAACCAAAGATTCTCTAACTGTGAGATAACTTTTAGGAAACCCATATAGTCTCTATACCCAGAGACTGTAATACTATTCGTGGAAAGTACCATGTAAACATATTCAACAAAAGTAGCTAGCAAAACAATCAGTAAGAAGTGACAGAAGTGAATATAAATAAAGTTGAAGTCATTTTGCTTCTAGGAGACATCATTCTAGAATGCCCGCAAGGGATAGAGCACTAGGTAAACTTATAATAGGAAAGAAACTTGACAAAGAATATTGCCTGCAACCAAAACCGTGGCCATTTGTAACTTGGAAACTGGAATTTAAAATAGTAGCCATACTACTCACCCTTACAGTGTTCATTTGATCCACAAAAGCATGAGAATGTGAAGCTAACCCTTCTTTAAATTCCTGTATAAAATTGTACGAGCAAGACGAGTAAGAGGAGGAAGCACAAATATTAATATGTTTAAGACTGTTTGGTAGCATTACCTGAAACCCAACATAGAGCCGTTTCCCACCTCTGTGGTAAGGAACAATTACGGGACGTTTGTGTACAAACTCTTTACAGACAAGTGGTTCTATTCTGTACGGAAAGTGAATTACCTTATATGAGGTTTGCTCAAAGAAAAACAAACAAAAATCAAGACAAAATTGCGATAAGTCGTTTAAAAACAGACCGATATGCTACAGGATCAAAAGGATGAAAGATGTTAAACATCTGCCGACATGCTGGCATCTCTTCATTTATATTTTCCTCTTCCCAATATTCTTTTCCTTTACCTAGCAACCAGACAGCAGAAGGTATTCAGTCAGACATTCAGAACACAATCGATGAATTATAACTAACAAGTCTGACATGTAAGGCTTCTGTAAGTAATTATATGCAGGGTAGAGTTAACAAGATATGTAAAGGTCAGAACTGGTAACGTTATGCTAGAATCAGCAACAATACTAAGCTTGTCTAAAGGTTCACTGAGTAGCAATTGTTGCAGCCTCAATTTCAACTTGTAGAGACCTAATTTGATAAAAGCCAATGCGAATCGAAATGGTGAAGTATGTGAAAAAGGGCCAGTTAAAACTATAAAGACTGATCATGTAATCTGACTTCATTACAGTATCACAAAAATGTCTTTTCCACGATGGCTGTCCTACACTAATAGAGTCCTGAAAAGGAGAAGAAAGAGAAGAACGTAAGTATAAGCAATTAGTAAGTCTCAGCCATTACCAATCCCAATACGAACATTGCGGAGGGAGAGGAACACTCCAAGAGGAGACCCCACAGCAAAAAATGTGTCAACCTGACATCAGAATTCAAGTATATTAATCGGAGATGTCCTCTGTGTCAAATTTGAAAGTATAGAAGACAGACCGACATTTAAGGTGCGCAAGTAGGTTCAGCATAGTCATAAAAACAATGTCATAGGTTAGCAAACTATACATCCAGTCTTATCATGGGCCAGCTTATCAAAACATGAGTGTATCCAGACATAACTGAATGAGCAACAGTCCTTGGAGACAACATCAGTAGAGTAGAAGAAATGAAACAAAATTACCTTGAATTCTAATTTTGTATATCTTATTTGTGGGGTATAACTCTTCGAGGAATCTCCAGGTTGAACACTCTTAGGATCAGGTCGATTTACTACTGCTGTACTTTCCTTTGCATTAACTGGTAGTAGTTCACATCACACACAGAGCATTAAAATCATAATAAGAAAAACATTCTGGAACTGAAAATGTATAGAACAGCATTATATGATCCATATTCACTATATACCTCTGTCAGCATATTCAGCTTCAAATTCCTTGACTTTTGCTTTTAGCAATTCAATCTGAAAAACAGGGTTTCTTCAGAAGAAAATAAGATATTGGGAAAGGAAACACTGAAGTTATCAGTAATTACCTCTTCCCTCAATGATTTTATTATTTCATCCTTGTCATTATTAGAGAAATCCTTGCCATCTTTATTGTTGTCACTAGGGACAACCTCACTTTTCATGCTATTGGGGTCATCCATCATATCACTTTTATAAAATTCCATGTGGTCCGAACTGCAGGAGGGTTCGTTCGGATTTTCATCTGATGACGAGGAATCATTTGTCTGCTGGTAGCCAGTATCAATAATAATCGATTCATCTGATTCTGATGATGCAGCAGGAACCAATTGATTACAAGTTCCCTCAAGAGGTTCTTCAACGAGGTCTGGATTATGCTCATGACTGACTATGCTCTCTTCTCCAACATTCCCAGTGCTCTCATCCCCAGAATTCGAGATGGGATTGCCGCTAGCAGATGAGGTATTTGTGGTAGTACAAGGTGCTTCACTTCTTTTATGTTCTTTGTACATCCACTCCATTGGAAAGGGTGAATATAGAGTTTCTTGATGACAAAGGATATCATAAGATAGAACGCTTCCCAAAGAGTGACCATATATGGAAACCTGCAAAGTAAATTCAGTGACAGACACTCAGTTCAAACAATAAGCTTGGATATTCAGTTTATAATGTAATTAACCCTTATGTTTAAGAAGCTTTCTATTTTCAACTAGATACCTTGCCATCATAACCAGGGTTCCTCTTAAGAAACTTCAAATATAATCTGTTAAGTTGGTTGGATACCTGAACACAAGTATAGCTGAAATGAACAGATAACCCACATAGATTAACCAATATTATGATATTGGCATGCACGAGTATATTAGGAAAAAGTAGCCTGATCACAATCCATATCATGCTGACGGTAGATATCAGAAGATAATGAAATAAGTGTTGAGATAATAATCCAATTAGCATGTTACTTCATGCAGTATATTGAGATTGCGGCATAACATGTCAAAAGATGAAATACGACAATATGAGATTATCATCAATGATACTTTGCAAGTTCAATAAAAAATATATGATAGGCATTCTTCATAACCTAATTAAGACAATGCATTTCATAGGAAATGCAGTAATTGGAGGTCACTGTCCCATAAGTATGGAACTTACAATAATTGCTACCCACACAACAGTTGGCCTGACGCGACTTTTGAACAAAAATTCACAAGTTGGGTGCAAAGTCTATTTGAGTTCTCCACCCATCTAACTCCAAGTCCATATGTTTTCGGAGTGTTTCAGATAAGGTACTTTAAGTGTCCTTGATGTCAACATTGAGAGTAATGAAAGTGTTGGCACAAAAGGGAATGAGACAAAGGCCAAACTTTTGGGCCATGGGTGGTTAATGGATGTAATGGTGCTGATAAATTAGAGATCCCGAAACCATCGGGAAATATGTGAAGAGGGATTGGATGGGTTAACAGAGGTGGATCGAGGAGAAAGAACAGGATATGGGCTAGGTTGGGGCAGGAGGTCTTGGAAGGAGGAGGTGTATGTGTTCTGAGATGGAGTTTAACTAAATGCACCCAAAAACTTACACCTCAATGTCATTTACCTACACGATTCAACTTCACTTGCCACCCTTACATGTATAGCAAATCCAACACAATTTCCCCTGTGACATGAAATGAATGAAATAGAAGAGGGAAATTTGGTCCATTAACATCTACATACACATGAACTTAATGTTAGAAGCAAAACTGGACTTGCATTGATTTATTTTATGCAACAAGATCTCCAAATGGAAGCCTTGATTGGAGGGACACATAGTTTTGGAGTTCCCAACATTGGAACTCAGTCTTATTATCAAGACCAGGGCTTGCCCTCGACAATGGAAGAGATGATTAATTACCCATGATTCTGGGGATGTCCCTCTAGAATGTGAAAAACTTAAAAGAGAGATGGATATGACAACCTTTACTTTTAATAGCAGTCCACATGTGATACAGATTGAAAACAAATCTCAACCCCACAGCTACAGAGTAGAGCTAGCATAGAAGAGGAGGTTTACACAATTTCGGCAAAGTGCATTAGTTGAATATTTTCACATTCTATGCAACAATCATTATTTTAGTTCCAATTCCTGTATTCATTAATTTGTGTTCTTGATAAGAAAATAAAGAAAAATAGACGATCAAGACAAAAAGTCCAGAAAGCTTTTTTATACATTATGATTATAGGTATGCACGAATGAGAAGCACTTAAGTGTATAAAATAATATCCAAAAAACAAGGAATAAGAGGCATCCCAATGTTATTGAAAAATATAAATAAAAAAAACCCACACAATCTAAGGCATGGAGGAAAGCAACTAGATGGGGCTACCGAATCGATGATGTCCTGACAATAGATAGGGCTCATATAGTATAAGACATCATGAACTGTTGCACTCAACATTGTACGTAGCCCTCGGACGCCATCCAAAGTGATTTTCTCAACTGCAGTTTCACCACTGAGTGTCAAGCCCTTCCTCCACTGGCGAAGGCAGAAAAATAACAATGATAACATCAACAGAGGGTCAAAAATTGTACCAACTGAGAATTGGAAGACAAACAAGTGAAATCTGCATCAATCTAAATATCCAAGCAGCCTGATAGCAAGCCAAAGGTAGACTTGAAAAAGAATAATCTAACACATTAAAGCTCCCATAAAGCTCTTGAACATCATAGTTTACAGATAACCCTTGATATCCAAAAAATTCATATCTTAATTATTTAATACTACTACTAGAGAGTCCCTCAATTGGAAAGAACTAATCAGATCCCCAAGTAGCTCACCAGCACTACACAAGCATATATTGAGATTAAATGCCCATAAAATGTAAAACATAAACATGGCAGAGATGCGGAGTGAGCTCAACTCCTGGGCTAAGACGATTAATGGCCTATATAGCCTGATACACATATCAGTCCTCTTCAAGTAGCTCAAAGTACTTCGATGATAATCCAAGAAGTCCAGAATAGTCCGTAGAACACGACGGAGTTCTCTTCTTGGATGCAAGTGATCGAGGAAACTAGCCACATCGAACTTCGAGCTGTGTTGTGGTCTTTATTAGGTGGGTCAGCCGTGACATCTGAAGCCGGAGTTTTTGGCTGTTTGGTTGTTAAATATTCTAGTCTCTTATCGGGTTTGTGTTTAGAATTGTGGTACTACTTTCGTTGAGGTTATGTACATGAGGACATCTAGTGAGGGTAAATATAAACTTTTGGTGGTATCCATTATCTTTTGTGATATATATATTATATTGATAAAATTAGAATCTATTTTACGGGTTGAAAGGGAATTACTTATAGAACGAGTTCTAATTAAGGGAATGATGAAATAGTGATAATTTCCTTATAAGAAACAAACCTATATCGTTCTGGAAAACAAATAATGACAGAATCAAAAGGTTTTACCCCTGTCGACTTTCTTAATTCTGTCCCAGAACAGCCTCCCCCAAGCACCTCAGCCATCATTTGCTATATGTTCACTTTTGATTCACAATAATTTCCAGTCACAATCATTTTCAACATCCATCACAAAATATAATTCTTGCACTAGTGTTGTATGAATGAGTGCAAAATTTCTTCCTCCATCAGTTTCAGTAAAAAGAAGGCTATGCATTCAGTTACAAGACAACAAATTGAAGTAACCAAGGGCTCTAATGAATTCTACAAGCATCATTAGGGAACTCTGGAATCCAGTTTCCCTCACACAAAATTAAAAACAGCAATCAATCAAAGAAAATAGCAAATAGAGATAACAAGGCTAATGTATTGTGGAGGTGCACTAAAGTACCTGACATGGAATGTAAAGAACTCTTTGAGTGCCACGTTGGTGTGAAGTCAGGTGTCTTTCTGCAAGGCTTGCTGTTACATGGCGAAAATCTCCAACATCATCCACCAAATTAGACTTCTCCAACCTTTGACCAATACCATGAACCATGAATACTAAATGCCGAACAGGAACCTACACAAGAAAACAAATAAATGCATTAAGAATAACATAAACTTTCGCAGGGAGCTCATCAATGCACCAAATGTGCAGGAAGCTTCAGTACAAATAAAATAATTAGATATAATCAGTGAAGGCCAGAATTCACACATGCTTGTGGAAATCTATAGGCAAACATCATCAGAACCCAGTTCAAAACAATTCCAAGCTTAAGCTCTCAAAATTAAGTTGAAACAATCATGCGGAAACGCACATTAACACCAGAAAAATAAAAAAAGGTCCAGATGACCTACATTTCTCTCTGAAACAAACATTCAGTATTTGAAATATAAATGACATTTTAGAAGGATAGACACAATGCTCATTTCCCATTCAGTTCCTCAATCTCTTCAGTTTGTTCTTATGGCAGATCAAGTCCAAACTGCAATTCACTATTGTCCTACCTGCAACTATGTCCATTTTCCATGTCTTATATTGCTCAAGCAATTAACTTCAATTTTATACATGCAAATATTTGCCTGTTGCTTTCATCAGTCTACTGCAGTAACTAACAAAATAAGTCCAAGAAACAAGTTAGCCAGCCATAATAAACCTGGTTAAGTTCAGCCCAGCTAAGAAAACTTGTGAGAAAGATCTGGTAAGATGACCAACAAAGCTTAAAGTCCATCCAAGGCCTTCCAATAGTCTCATCTGAGTTACCAATACACTAAGCCTAATTCAAAAATATTTTAGCTCATCTAACATTGCAAAGTTACAGAAAAGTTACTGTCTTGGATGTGATGTAGGTTACAGAAAAGGTGGGAACTCCATTCCTTGTTCAAAAAATCAGAGTGAAGAGAAAACTAATTTTATGGTTGAGAAAAATAAATCGACAATGGATAGATCACATCATTTTTTGGATAGTTCAATTGCATATAGTTCTCTACATTTATCTTCACAAGTAAGAAAATTTCTAGCATATCTATATTGCACTACACTACTATAATAATATAGAAGGAATCTAGGACATACACACAAAATGTTACTCAGCATACCTGGGAACAGTAGTCATCCATTTCCTCCTCCTTCTGCTGACGTAATTCATCCTGAATGCATAGGAAAATAACACATAGCAGCATTGCCCTCATTCAGCTATGACGACAAGATGAGGTTTCCATATAACTTGATAGAACTTCTCTACGTGTACATTGTAAAATTTTAATGATGACAAAGCAACCATCTCGAGAAATTGCAAGTTTGGTGGTGACAGATGAGGAACAGAAGAACTCACCCAAGAAAATGAAGTACACTGAAAGAGCCAAACAAGTACTTGAAACATATTATCTTTTCTAGGAGAAAAAGACCTTTTTATATTAGTTTCACAACTGTAACAGTGACAAATTCTCTTTGAATAGGGGACCACCTTCTGGGAAAACAAAATATGCACATACAAATTCTTCGTCCTAAACTTCAAAAACTTTGTATTGCAAGATATAGCATAATTCTTCAATATCTTGCGTCATAATTGTCAAATGATAACATTGTGCTGTAATATACTGTGAAACAACAAATAACATGTCATCCAATATAATGTCGCAAATCCATCTATTTTGCACGGGTCCTAAAACGGTAGAGGTTTGTAACTAACCCCCCAGCCTCTATCCTGTCACCAAATAACCAAAGTACGAGAAGAGACACCCAATAGGAGAAGTTGTCAATTCTGAGGAGGAAATAGGTACGGTAAGTTTCGATAATTAAACAACAATGAGAAGCGAAAAGAATTACCTTTGTTGGTTTCTGTGACTGGGACGGGGCATATCCACGTCTTAACTTACTGCTGTTCCTTCCAAAGCTTACAACACTAGAAAATCCAGAATCAACACTTAGCCAAGCTTCCCATGTATCATCTTCCCCTGTGAAGAGAGCATGCAATCCCTGCAACCAGAAAGGCACACAAAAAGTTATAATGCGCTTTACTTATAACCACTATAGACAGTATGCTAAAACAGATGGCCATACCGGGGTTGAGCCTTGTAAATCAACTCGAGCTGCAAAGAGACCTGATGGTTGAAAGGTTCGTCGATGCCACACCTAAAAGAAAAGAATCCTAGTTTCAACTTAGTCTTTGGAGACTGACCCAAAAACTTAATGCCCAAATAGGAAGGAAACTAAGTCATGAAAACAAGCTCCTAATCTGATCAAAAGCTTGTCAAATTGGCATCTAAACAGAAAACAAAGTAGGACGACTTGTAGACTCTTTATTACACATAATATTGGGAGAAATGGCAAAATGGCCAATTCAGATACCTTTCTAATCTACTTAATCAACTCAAGGAGCACCATATGAAGAATTTGGGAGCACCTGACTGCGGTATGCATATTCCAATTGCTCAGAGACATCCTCACGAAGAGGAAGCCAATCAAGACCACCTTTACGAGCAAACCAGTGTCCACGTAGCACCCGTCGATTCTCTCCATTCCAGTAAACAGGAAAACAATGTCTCTTGACCAAGTCCACCTACAAAAGGATTGTCATTCATAAAGAAATCTCATTTACCCAGAGCATGTCCAAAAGTTTATAACAGTCAATACCATGGAGATGAAGGACAGATGGGCATAGAACAAAAATGTCATGCAGGACGTATATTTAGATGTTGGGAACTACACGCTTTTCCAGTTTCCCATTGGCTGGCACAGAAAATATGTGCCAGAATCTAGAACCCAGAATGCTATGCCAAAAAGTGGGGTGTAGCCAAGAGACTCATGCATTATCATTTCAGATCCAAAGTGCAGTGAGATATGAAACACTAAGCTTGTTCTTAATCGCTGCATACACATGCATTTGCACACCAAGATAACCACAACTTACTTTGATATACAATATGGAAACCCAGAAAAAAAATATCCTGACGTAGTAGTAAAAGCATGCAATAGCATATAATTCTTTTAAGTTTTGAAACATATATCTGGCATATTTAAGATATCCTTTTCCTTGGACTAGGTAAAGAATGAAAAGAACCCAGATATGAGAGGAAAACTAACAGATGGTACAGATTTTTAGAGTACATTTAGCAAGGGAATGCAATATTCCTGACTAAACCTGAATTGACAATAGCCTCATGATCAAGATTCTCCATCCACCCGAATGTAGTTTCTTCGTAATTGGTGGTTTGGATGGAAGGAGACAAGCCATAAACCACATATCTTACACTGAAGATGCAGCATTGCTTTGAGGGGAACCTTTCTCACTTTAACCCGACACATAAAACACCAGTACACAAATAACCTTGCAAATAAAATGAATAATTTGGTACAAATACCAACAGTGTGTAATTCACAAAGTTTCATCATTGAATCTCACTACAATCGAACTTGCCCATTAGTCCATTCAACCTTCCAGATAATGCTAAGACATTAAAGCTCCCTTGAAGAGGCAACAATGATGTCCAAATTTTGCTCCAAATATACTGTTGGATAATGCTAACAGAAAATGAGCCAAATAGAAGTAAATAAAATTGGTTGGTATACATCTTCCTCCCTTTATCTAAGCCAGGCAGGGAGGGGAAGGAAAAGAAAACCTTTTACCAGGTTGTATTATGCGTTAGGGCGTACTTAAGATTCACATCCCAGCCTCTAAATAAACCAAATAAATCTATAGAACAATTAATACCACTATGCTAAGTTACTAGCATCACGAATACAGTAGTAATAGATGAAAATTTTCTCCCACATTAAAAGGAAAACAGAGGAAACGATTACCTCATACAACCCTCCCTTCACAGGAACACCAACTCTCTCTTCCTCAGTTGTAAATAGCTGAAGTGATTCAGGGATATCTGAAGATTTTAGGCTTGACTTGGAATTAGTGTGGGCCTTCCCCCTAGGACCTTCACTACATTCGGCATACTCTTTCCACCAACTAGAAAGTAACTCATCCTCTCTCTGTGAATATAGAGTATTTCTCAGCACAATCCTTACCATGTACAGTTTTTTTCCAGTTTCGAAAACATGATGTTCAACGAAACATAAAGCAAGAAGACAAATGCATAGAAAGCAAATTTCATGACCTGCAAGAAAGACGCCTCTATAGCCAGAGAATCCCGCATACCAAACCGAAAATAGTCGCCCTTCCCAACAATTTCTGTTCTAGGAACAGATGCGGCTAGCTCTGCCAAAAACAGAGCAACAATCACACGGCATAAATAGTTTTTGGACCATTCAGGTTCATTAGATATGAAAGATCAAACATAAACTAGTTTACATTGATCATCCTATAACTGAAAACAATCGCCAACATCAGATATGCGAATTTTACTCTCCTTCCAACTGCACTTTATCCTATAACCACAGATCAGCACTCTTCGACCTTTTTTCAACCTTATTAGTAATTTTGGTGGATACAAGGATATGGAAAACATAATCAGAATATAAAAAGGAGATTAAAAGCATCAGATAGTCCTGAGAGCATGGATCACGAAAAAAATGAAAAGAAACTCCTTTGGCACTGACCATTTACTGCCAAAGGGACCTTACAGAAGTACCACCGCACATCGCCGCCATCTGAGGGGCTCCTAGTGTGGGCAAGGTATTTCTGCCTGCTCTCATACTGCTCAATCTCATTAACCAACCTCCTTATATTCGAAGGCGTGTTCTTTAACATGTCCGGTGAGGTCTCCTCAACCCCTTCAGCACCACTAGCCGTCACATCCGACGGCATTACTACCCTCTTTTTCAGCTACAAGAAACAACAATTCTTTCGTTAAATGCAGAAATATGAAATTCTTGAATTCGGACGAATCCACACACACCAAGAAAACAAACCTTTGAGACAGTTCAGAAATATTCCCAAATGGGTTTTCTTCCTTTTACTTCTCCTTGCCGCAACTCAATATAACTTTTGAAGTTTTGCGTAAAACAGAATATAAATCATATCATACCATAACCCCACGCTAATTGATATGGCCGGAGGCAATAATCAATTCCATATCATTTTGACAGACAATCAGCTAGAACTTTTCCATCAAATTCCAGTTCATCAATAATTCTATTGAAAGTGTAGAAATTCAATCAAAAATTTGAAGTTGCTTCACAGGAGGGTCTAAGGGTCGACCAGAGAACTCAAGAAGCAAAGAACTGAACCGAATCTTCTGGTAATATCCCAAATTATTTAATGTAGGGTGACGTCTTGGTGATCAGAAGAAAATAGAAATTAAGCTGAAACGTTTAAAGCCCGGAGGTGGTGTTGAGTTGGGGTTTCAACAAATTGTAAATTCCAGATGTTCAAAGATTTAGGGTTTCATAATTACAATTTAGGGCAGCCTTTGGAGTTGGAATTTAGGGATTCATATGCCAATTCTAACCAATTATGTAATAAGATTTTCAAGAAATGATGTACCCAGTTCTTTTCAAGTGATTATTTCATTTTATTTGTCAAGTCTAAGTGCACATATTATTATTATTATTATTATAATATTTAAAAATTTGACAAAAGTACTTCTAAATTAAATTTCAACGAACTTAAAAAATATTTAATAAATTTAACATTATTATTAGATATAACATATCTTTAGTTATCAATATTATTAAAAAAACTCATATGAGAATTGTTATATTTTTTAAAAAATGTAATCAATTTCGATAACTTGTTGACCCTTATTGAATAACAATATAATATTAATTTAAAAAACTCTTAAAAAAACTCATATGAGAATTGTTATATTTTTTAAAAAATGTAATCAATTTCGATAACTTGTTGACCCTTATTGAATAACAATATAATATTAATTTAAAAAACTCGTCACTATTTCATCTCAATTTGTATAAAACAACTCCAAAATAGGGAGTTTGTTTGGAGCGTGCACAATTCGATAATCCGATCGTGTCGAATTGAATCAAAAACTTCGAAACATATTAAATATCGAACTAAAAAATTGATTATGTATTCATTAATTAATTTTAGCGAATTTCGATATTCATTTCGATATCAGTATATCGTACCATATCAAATATTTTATATTTAAAAAGATACATTATATTATAATTTATTATATATTTTTATATAATAATTAAATCATTATACATATAAATATAATAAATAATATATATACATATATGTAGGATTTTTTTTTAATCAGCTAATAATTTTGTTCAGTTTTTACTAAACGAACACCCTTAATTTTTACACCCACGAGACTTAAATCAATAATTTCGGTACCTATTAAAACGGAACCAAAAAATCTTCATTATAAATTTTTATTTTTATAAAAAATCCATATTCGAATTTTGATTCACTTTATCAAATCTTGCTTTTTAGTATTTAATTAATCGTTCTATTTATTTGACAAAAGAATAAAGTTTACCAAAATATCAAATCAAAATTCTATTATTATCACAACCATATCAATTAATTTAGTTCAATATTCGATATAATATTTTTTGACGTACTAAATTTTTTGTTCGAGATTTATCGAATGAACACTCCTAGATTAAACCGTTGATGTTAAAAAGCCGCTCATGTTTCAACCAACATTATGTCAATATTATCACACGAAACACCACACAAAACAAATAAAAACCAGACATTTTAACAACAAAAGAACCATCTAAAGATTCATGAAAAGATGGGTTTTGAGTGACAAACAAAGGCAAGAAAGTAGCTTTCTGCACATTATTAGTCTCAGCTGATAGGTCTCATCCTGAGGCATATAACATACTCAAGACACAGCAGAAGATGCAGAAAGCAAGAATATTTACAATACTTAGGTCCCTCAACTTGGACACGGCAAGAGAAAATCACTCGCTCATCGTCAACTAGTACCCTCCTTGTATGAAAGCATTTAAGCGGTTTAGCTCGTCCCGGTGCTCGCTCACCACCGCGCGCACGACGTCTCCTATGGACACCATTCCGATCATTCCAGTGTCGTTGATCACCGGTATGTGCCTGATGCGGTTATCTGCCAGTTTCAGGAACCGATCAAGGTTACATTTGGATGGAAGAATATGAAAAGATGGGAGCTATAGGATTTGAAATATATTGTAATGTGGGAAAACAAGATGAAATTCATTAGCTCCAAATCCATCGAACCGAACACAGCCCAACTTTTCAGTTTCATCGACATGCAAAGTGGAGAAACGATACCTGTCATCAGCTGCATTGCCTTCAAAACTTTAGTGTCTGGCGTTACTGTAATGAGTTTGTTCTGTAATCAGCACATCACAATAGCTCAGTTGAACAGCAACGTTTGTTGCTGTCGACCATACTTTTGCACTAAAAATAGAACCTATAAGCAATTTTCTTGCCGGAACTTGTCAGGAAACATACTCATACCTCCTCAGTCATAATGTCCCCGACCTTCGTTGACTTGGATGACCTTCCATGGAGAATCATTTTCCTCAAGTAATCTGGACCGAGACAACATAGAAAATCACACCAGTTAACTAGGTCTATGAAGTTTGCACGTCAAGATTCTTCGCCACATTCAAAGTTCTTTTGTGAAATTTGTGTAGTGATAGGAATTCAGTAGAAGAGCCTGTAATATCTTTGCCATCCTCCATCATTTGCAATGTATAGAACATAAACAACCGGATACCAACATAGAAACGTCATATGCTCACTATCGTCGTTTTTCTTTCACAAATATTCAAGTTCCATGTTCGAGATTCTTGTAGCCAACCAAAAAATGTTTTTGCTCAATAGTCAAGAGGACGGGACAACAGAGAATAGGAGGACCATCAGTACTCCGATAGATAAAATCTCAATGAACATCTGTCTAAAGGTTATGTTTTGTCCCTAATATGCCTTCATAGCAAAGTTAATTCTATAATAGGACACATCCAAACTGATCTTATGACAAGGATGTTGATTTAATGAAATGATATACCTCGTTCTGTTATGATTCCAGCAATTGCCTTCTGCTCTCCTGGTTTAACGACGACCAGAGCTCCAACGTTGTGCTGAGTCATCTGCATTTGAAAAATTCATCATATCAATTTGACCCAGCGGCAAAAGAAAAATATGAAACCAAACTGATACAAGCATTAAATATTAGATCGAGCGAAGTAGAAAGTTCATGTTGAAAATAAATTAGAGAAGATCCATACCGACTTCACAGCATCATAGACGGAGTCATCGGTTGTGCACCAGAGCCAGGACCCATCAGCACCCTTCCCTTTGGCTGCCAGAATGTCTGAAATCTTGGTGCTCTCAAAACCGTGCTCTTCAATGCGAGCAGCTGAGGTCGATTCATGGCGTGTAAACATAAGAGACCGCGTTGCTGGAGGGACCACACGCACATGATGAAGAATCGCATTCTTGAGCACATTCCTGTGTGAGAAGATTGCTCGAATTCCTCCTTGCATTGTTCCTAAAGTACAAGAAAGATCACTAAAAGTCCAAGAAACATGGGAGTGTAATTCAGTTAGCAGTTGATTCTCCTCCGTAATTGGAAAGAGGACTAGTTTCTTGACGGATTATTCCATCCAAAACCTATCATGTGATAGAATTTTCGGAGAGTCCACCTTGGGATCCATATTACTAAACAGAACAAGCTATTAGCAGAGCAATGGCTCAACAAATCACCTAAACAGGATGACAAGAGGAGCCAACGAGCACGAATGGGATAAGATCAAAACTTTTATACTGCATAAAGAAGAAATCTGGCCAGCATTATCACCTTCACAACCCATCAAAATACCCTCATCTTTCACTGAAATTACATTCAATCTTCCTTAAATTTCTTCAGATTACAATCATTCAGACCATTTGTGATTATCCATTTTTACAAGATCTTAGCACAAACCATCCAAACAAGACTTTCTTCAAAAGAAACACACACACACACACATACTAGACTGACGAATCCTATGTTGAAAATCATGTTTTTACATTCAGACACATAAATCTTCGAGAACGAGAACTACGAGACCCTTCATCCACTCATATAATCCCCAATGCATCAAAACACACACACACTCCTACTAACAAGATGAGGAACCCGTACTGAAAATTCCTGATTTTACATATTAGACATAGATAAATCTTCACGGACTGCCCGAACCTTCATCCATTCAAACATCAAACACACACACACACACACACACACATCCCTACATACAAGACTGACGAGTCCCACATAAAAAATCCTGCTTTTTCATTCAACCACATATAAATCTTCAAGAGCAGCAAGACCCTTCGTCCATTTATATAACCCCAAACATACAAACACACAGAGTACTGTCAAAGATCAGATCAGATTTGTGGGTTACCTGGACCGAGATATTTCTTGATGTGAGAGTTTCGCCTCAGCTAGCAGAGTAAAGTGAAAGCAAACGTCACAAGAAAACTGAACTCTTTTCAGTTAGACCAGCCACACACAACCAAGAACGCCACTCTTCTTGTGAATCATTACATATATAGATATAGATATAGATATAGATATAGAGATAGAGAGAGAGATCAATGTACATTATGAGGTTGTGTCAGCTGAAAGCCACTTGTCATCTGTAACTGTACTCCTTACAAGAAGATCACGACCCTTCAACTCTCCATGTGTGCTGCTTTTGTATTTTTTTGCCTCAAATGTTTCCAAGATTCTTATCCTTGAAACAAAAATAAACTAATCAAAAAAAATAAATAAATAAACCAAAAAATAAACAATTATTATATGAATAAATGGTTTTTTAATAGCAGATGTTAAGACCCCAACCTTTTCTATAGGGGTGAAAAAAAAGTTAAAATCCTCCAAAACTATCCAAATTAAATTGAGTCGAATTATTTTTTATAATTTATTTTTTAAAAATTAATTTTAAATTTAGAGTAAAATCAAATCATATTATTAGTTTAATTTTAATATAGAGTTAAAAAAAATTGCACCACGCCGTTAAATAAATAATATTTTTTAAATTAGATATATAATAATTTCATAAAATAATTAATTTTTTTTTATAAGAATTTCATATTCGAATTATATAATCCCAAAATTCATATATTAGCAAAGATCCATGTCAAAAAACTCGTTTTTTAATATTTGTATTTGAACTTTATACAAAAAGAAATATATATGTTTAATTCTTTAAACTCATTCATATTTAATCCCAATTGATTATTGTCCCAATTTCTCATTCAGTTTTTCTCCCTTCTTTTTTTTTTTCCTCCCCCTTTTCCTCTTCTCTCTTTTCTCTCTTACAGTTTTCTTTATTTTGTTTTTCTGCTTTTTATTTTTGTTCTCTCTAAAATTGACCATTTTCCTTTGTTGGATTAAGTATTTTCTTGTTGGAATAATATATATGTTCTTATATCTTAATCCACTTATTAAAGTTATGGAGAGTTTTGGTGGTCTATGATGTATAATATTGGTCTGTTTTGCTTACTACATACAAATACTTGTTTCATTTCTTGACTTTTGTCAGTATCAATATCTTATTTTTGTTATTAGTATTAAAACAGCCAAATCGCCCTTATCATCCTAAAACCGCATAAAACTGCACCTTTTTGTTTTAGTTTTAAAAGTGGCAATTTAAAAAATTATTCTATAAAATTGTCAATAGCAATTCGATTTGCAAATAGCTTTAAAAAAATCAAAATCGCAGCGTGAGCATCCCTACTTTTCGAATCCCACCTATATGTGTATTGGTTTAATTTAATAGTAATGATTAATATATTATAATAATTATAATTATATAATTTCATATTAATAATTGATATATATTTTTATAATTAAAATTTATGATATAATTATAATTAATTTACAAAAAAATTAATAACTTGTGATTAGAGTTTAAAGACTATTTCTGATCATTTCTACTTTTCAAAGAATGATATTTTACTTTAATAAAAGTTAAAATTTATAGTAAAGTTGAAAGTTGATTGTGTTCGTCAATATATAATAATAATAATAATAATAATAATAATAATATAAATAAAAATATTATAACCACATATATTACATAATGATTATTATTAAAAATCGGAAAATAGTAAAAAAAAAACATGTATGGTTTATTTATAAAGAGAAAGAAAATCAAAACATATAAAAGCTCTCAAAATAGGTGTTGTCACTTCAAAGTATTTCTGTTTAGTGCTCATTCGATCCTGTAATCAAACAATTCAAACCCACATTTTAAGTACAAAAAATATTTTTAAGTACAAATATTATTTTTTATATTGTTTGGTTCATTTTTTAATAATCATTTTGTCGAATTAAAATTTAATTTCTGCATTTTCTCATTATTTAATTATCTATTATGTCCATTAAATAATTATTTATTTTCTCAATTAACCTTAAGAGCAAAGTTATTTTTTGAATTTAGCTACAATTTGTATTTTATATAATCAATTATAAAAATATGAATTCAAATGATAAAATAATATCTTTTTTTAAATTTAATTATTTTATAATCAATTATGAAACGAACAAACAAGATTACGACAGGACGGTGGACTTAGGTAGACAAAAAATGAAAATAATAATTCAAGAACATAAATAATACAATGATGTCAGTCTGATTATTTAATGAAAATAGTATTATTCTAGTCATAGTACATCATAACATCAGTTTCAGAATATCAATAATAGAATATTATTACAAGGGTGTTCCCTATATAAATTAATTACATTATTAAAAGATGGAACCATTCAATGAATCAAGCATTATTACTTGCCACACCGTAATTTATAATTTATTTGTACTTAAATTGTTCAATTTAAATTATTTTTATATTAAATAAATTATTTATTATTTAATTGATTTTTTTTTTTAATTATTAATTAATAATATAAAAAATATATATTATATTTATTTTAGATTAGTCGAATTCGATTGGACTAAAAAAAAAAAAGAAAGGAAAAAAGTTATTGGGATGTGATGGGGTTCAATTAATGTTAGTAGTAGACAATTTGGAATATATCCATTACCTTACACAAATAGGTAATCAGAACTTGAAGCAGCGTTTCCACCATACGCAAACACGGTGTAACATTTTGGCAACTAGTAGTCGAATCCGTTGCAATCTGAATATTTCACTTATTTGGTTGATTAAGTGAATAAATTAGCTAAAATGCGATTCCTTCTAAAATGGAAATTTGTTGCGTACTTCAATTTCTTGCTATAAATCAGCAGCTTATATTCTTGCAAAAATAATAAAATATACTTAAAAATATTAAATTAATCGAATTTGGTTCAAATTTGATTCAATTAAAATCGTTTAAACTCAATTAGATCAATAATCAAAACAAATTCAAATATAATCTTTTAAACTCAAATAATAATAAAATCAAGCTTGAAAAGTAATAATGTATCCAGCTCAACTTTAATAATTTAGAGCTCTATTCACAACATGTAATTCACCAACTCTAACCAAGTGTTGTTGAATGAGCCCATCTGCATCTATATAGATATTTGAATATTGATCCGCACCTTGACTTTTAAAACACTAAACAAAGCCCGAGAGCATTAAGTCCTTACTTTCTAACACCAAAAGGTTAGGCAATAGGAAAGTGTTACTGATGCAGCCACACAATTTTGATGGAATCAATAAATCTCTATTTTTTCACCAAATTATGCATAACAGTAGTGAAAATCTACAGTCTTGTGGGGAATCAAATACCTCGAACCTGCAAAATCAACTACAAGTGATTCTGATTATGTCGTAGCAGCTGTTGCTGCCAACAAAACAATGTCTTACTAGACAACAAGTACAAAACTGATCCTTTGATTCTTGTCCGAGGGGAGAAATATCTCCCTCACCATCCCCATTGCTTGCAACAATCAGCTTAAAACGGAAAGTTGGAAAGAATATGGTTTCGGTTCTATTCTCCCACTGTCAGTCCAAAACCGAATTTGTAATCTTTCTTCCTATGATCTATCTGCAAGACAAAATTGTCCAGAGGCATTAAAAATTATGGGAGGAAAAGGCAAGCGAAGATATTTCAGAAAATTGGAATTGTTTAGCCTGTGAATCTCACCTCAGCAGAAAGAAGAAAGTTAAGACCCATATTGAATCGCTCTTCCAGGAAAGCAGCGACGACACCGTTAGAATCAATCTTGCCTCTTAACCGGCACTGCCAAGGAGACCAGAAACCTTGCTCTTATCCAACAGAGGTAAAGAGATATTGGGGCCAAAATTGTGATACTAGTCCAGAAAACAACTCAAGATGAAATACCATCAAAGAATTGATTCTTGAAATTTCATACGCCAAGATAGTGAAAGTCCGAACATGTGAATTTCACTCTAGAACACTCCTAATTGTATTATCAGTAAGATGCCAAGCACAAGAAAAAGATGAGGAATATCCAAATTACTTGGACAATGAGAATTCGACTTTGGTCCCTTGCACCAAAGAAAAAACCCTAGCAGAAGGCTAAATTAGAGATACATGTATATGGTTGTTGCTAGTCTTTGTCAAAGCGAATTACCACCAACCAGATTAAAGATATCAACTAAAGAAACTTCATTTTACCATAACATAGAAGAAGCATCTAATATTTAGATTATATCAACTAAAGATTAGTAATCTATCAGAAGTAAGATACCAGTAATTGCATTGCATTGATAGCAATTACCCTGAGAGTTGAAACATGAGCAAGTTTCCATGTGATATTTCACATACAGATGGACAAGAATGCTGAAAAGATAAAATCCATACTCACACAACATAGTCTTTCCTAGAATATACCAGATCTCAACAACTAACTAATAACTAGGTCTTCCCAGAACAAGGTAGCTAGCTCAAGAAACCAAGAACTATACTGCAAGGAACTTCGAGTTATTCCAATTAAAGTTACCTGCCGAAGGATATAATCATAACCAAAGCTGGCTGTGACATCCCTAGACATATAGTTGTACATGAAGTCTGATGCTAGAGAAACCTAAATGTAGAGAAAAAAATTATTAACCAACAGAGAGCGTGAAAGAAACATAAAAATGTTAGATGTGCAAAATTATGGAACATGTATTGAACTAGAAACTAGTTTACCTTTTCAGATACTTTCTGAACATAACTTAAGGCAACCATACCAGTGCTAGCAACTTGTCCAGTTGCGACCTACATGAGAAGCAGCAACCAGTAATTACAAATTCTTAAAACAATTCAGTCATTTGCTTCTAACTTAAATCATTCAAGTCTCAACGTGGAAAAACATTAAGAAATTTCAACCCCCACTTTCTCAAAGGTTGAAAAGGAAACAGAAGTAAAACGGTTATTTACCTGGTTTCTCTTCACTATTTTGATAAGCATATAATTAATTGCAAGATATTTACAGCATATAAACTCATATGTCTAGACAGCTGAAATTGTTTGATCCTTGTGTTCTTCAATATGTTACCCACCAAGGCTTGTCTTCTATCATCATTTCAGAGCCCAAACCCCTTCTTCTTCTGATTCTTCCTTTTTTTTTTTCCACAAGTATGTCTTAGTGAATAACATCAAATAGTGGCACCACACGGTTTGAAAATAATTCATATTTCAAGTGAAACAATAAAATCATGCCTCTTGGCCCATCAACACATCCAGATACAGCCATCAACACAATAAAGGGAAACATATAGCTTAATAACATACAGAATACAACTTGTAAATTTGAATGGACGCACATAAAGCCACTTGCCTATACAGATAGAGTTTATAAATATATAAACATAAAAGCGACACAGTGAGTTTACAATTTAATTGTTCCTCCATTCTGTTAACAGAATCTTAATTTACCGGGGAGAATATCCACCAGCATGTAAATTCAAGCCAAAATCACAAACTGTGCATTTTTTATGCGATGACTATAAATTGTGCAACTAAAAATGGAAAGAAAGTCTTCAATGAAATAGGAATCAACCTTCGTTGTTGTAGTCAATAAAGAAGATTCAGTTAACTGAGATGCTATATGATTTGAGACTTAAACCATGTATTGGAACCAAAAATAAAGAAAACATTACCATCTTGTCGGTGTTGTAACGTGCAGCATAGCCAATGCCAGATTTCCGATGTTGACCAGCCCAGAATACTTCACCACCCAAGGATAAATGAGGAGTCACACTCTGCAAACATACATAAAAACAATCAGTATAACTGCAAAGTGCAACCCACCTTTGGCTTTTATCAAGTTCAGATTTATTCCCCTCACCCTTTAACCATAACAAGAAGATATTTTTGTTAGCCGAAGAATTTACTTCATCTGCAGTTTCACCTTCAAAGACTAATCTAAATATAGTGAAGCTCAGCATTCTCCACAAGTTTATTGGCCTTCCTATGGTGTGAATTGTTTGATTTCAAATGAAATGAAGATGTTAACATATGATGCTCTTAATTTGCAAGAAACTGAAACCACAAAGATAAATTTGCGTCACTCTGACTTTTTAAGACAAAAGCATACATCCTTTTTAAGGGAGGAAACTGCACAATGTTTTACCAAATATATTAAAAATGGGAGGAATAATCTATACCAACAACGAAATAAAACAGGCTAAACAGCATCCTAAGTATTACATACAAACAACAGATGGTAGCACCTGGCAGTTTGAGTCTTGGTTCTGGGAGAAATAAAAAGCAATATCATTTTTCTTCTACTCATAAGTGCTCCAATCACAAGAATATATCTCATGCCATCTTCACTCCGCTTGGACTGAATGGTACAGGGGTGTTTAATGTGGTAGATATCCTTGATATTCCATTGTCATTTTTCCGTTTGGTCACTCTCATTCATAGGAGACGGAACTACTGATGCCCGTTGGTATTAACTTTCGCAAAACAGTTGTTTTTCTCACCTTGCATAATCAAGTGATTCTCAACTAGGGGTGTAAACAAGCCAAGCTCGGCAAAAATTCTAGCTCGAGTTCGAGCTTTTGATTTTGAGCTCGATCTCAAGCTTTTTTTTTATTTTTTAATTTTATCATTAAAGTGAAAATTATTTTAGAAGTTTATTTGTTATGTTAGATTGACAAGCCCAAATTATTTTTACCAAAAATATATTCCTAATTTTCTTCAACTAATAGATAATTTAAAAAATCAATAATTACTATAAAATAAAATATACTATGAACTTACTAATTTGTTGATTAAGCTTATTTTTGTATAGAAACTAGATATATAAATAAAACTAGCATATTTATTAATAGCTAAATTTAAAATATGTGATATTACTTAATAATTATAATATATGAGTTAAATATATAATAAAAATTTTAAAAATAAATGATAAAAAAATTGAAAAAGAATAAAAAAAGCCTCGCGAGCTTCTGAACAGATTTTGGGCTCGAGCTCAAGTCAAGCTCCAAACCGAGCCAGCTCGCAAGGCGTCTGCCACCCCTATTCTCAACTTTCCCTTTCAATTTGTAGATTTGAAAAGTAAGGCTCCTTTTAGGACAACAGTGCTACCATAATTTGAGTTCACAAAATGAAAAAATAATGATGAAGAGTTACAGACACCCCAGAAAGAATGTATCTCATAGTCTTCGCATCCAAAGTAAACTTACTGATGACTTAGTGTAACCATTTAGACCCGACAAGACCTTCTACAAAAGACTATTATCAATTTTTCTTGACTTATACCTCGTGAAGTAATTATGAAAGAACCTTAATCTAGTTAATGGAGTCACGTACCCCTGATTTTTTCAGAGGTCTCCCTGTGGGGCAGTAGAAAGAGAAACAACAGAAATGCACCACCATTAGCAATATTTGCCCTATTCGACTCAAGGGGAAGAAGAATACTAGCTAGGTATAGTCCTCACAAGCTTGTTGCACAGGGCAAGAGCATCTTGCAGTGCAGAAGCCCCCTGAATTAATCTATATTCCAGATGTCCTTTCCTAAACCAGAAAACTTGAAAAGACAATGAAGTAGATAAACTCTTCATTTACTAATTAATACTGCACCAAAGTTCTCCATGAAGACCATCAATGCTTTCTTTTTCAGAAAATGTCACCCTGCCCCTTGATCTAGGAGAGAAGGAATGTGAGCACAAGGTGTCACTTTAAAACTCAGTTCCCTAGCTAGTTTTGCAAGCCAAAGGTAGAGTAAGAACAAAGCAAAGAAACACTTAGAAGAAAAAACCCCGACATCTATTACTACTTCCCAAAGTTGAAAGTCCAAAAATTGGAAATTAGAATAATGCAATCCAAGCTATCCATCAGATTCATGAAAAAGGGAAGTGATGCATGTAACATGATCTCAACCTAATTCACAAGACAATCGCATTGCATACTCATGCCCCAAACTTCAAACGGTTCTCATAGATATCCACAACTAGGGGAGATCATCAGCATGCACATGATTTCTGGTTTCCAGTATGTCTATTCTTTAAATAAATACTTTCAAATCAAATATCAGATAATTCACCTGGATGTAACTTGCACCAAATAAGGCCCCATTCCCCAGTTGAAACTGAGTCCTATAATCTGATCCCTGTACATAGTTATATAGCATAAGCTGTTAGCTTCAGTTGACATCAATCCAGTATCAAACTGGCATCAATTGTAAGACAGTTCCATGCAACAGGGCAGATCAATATTTAAATCAATTAGTTAAAAACATATATGCAGGAATTCATAAGCATTACAATGACACCACTAATTCTACACTTAAAAGTGACCCACATACCTCAAAACTAGTTGTATAACACTTACCTTATAGTCAAAATTAAACATGCCATGTGACATATGTGGCTCATTTGTAAGCTGCAGAGGAAAAAGAACAGATACTATTAACTTATAGGTATGAACTGACAAATCTTGTAACAGCTCTTGGGCTTGTCAACTCGAAAACTCCTGCTACAAGTGGATAGATATAATATGCGTACTTGAGCATTGCCCTTGAGAGTAAGATTCTCAGTCAAATCACACTTCAGTCTTGCATTTAATCTCCCGTCTGTCATCACTCTCCCGAAAAGCATCAACTGTCAAAGAACAAGCAACCATCCATGGTTAAATCAAGTACTTGTTACAATCACAAATGCTAGTAATAAAATGAACAAACCTTTGGGTCTATAAAGTTAGCACCAAACTCATAGTGGGCAGTGGGAATTTTAATTGTTTCAGATGACTGAGAAGGAATTTCTGTAGGTCCCATCATCACACTGGTGAAAATTAAAACAGCAATCATTAATACTAATGCAGGGAGAGGGAAGCTAATATGGAAAAAAAGAAAATGAAATGGAAAACAAAGGTGAGTGAGATACAAGATTAAACTAATATAGTTAAGGAATTGTGAAGCCACCTATGGCTGAGTGAAAATTTCTGATTGAGTCCTTTAGTAAAGTCAAATCGCATTCCCTCAAAGAGTTCTGGTTTCAAGGACACTGCCAATAGCAACCAATATAATTAGCATTTGAAATACAGTAACTTAATGACACTAGCATCTTTCACAACTCTTTTTCGGAGGTCCTTTCACACCCATAAATTTGGCATTATGTTCATAGAGCAATAACAAGTTCACTGCTCCACCTGCACTGGTTCAAATGTAAAACTTAATTTGCATTGAACATCTAAATTCGGTACATGGCTCCTCACTAAAAGACTCAAACAAGCAGTTTTAGTTTCGGAGAGCTCATGCAGATGATGCAATCACTAAGTGCCACCTAACAACAAAGCACCAACTAAAGAGTACAGAATGAAGCTCAGGTTATTAGTAGTGAGCTCTAAACCAGCTTGTGATCAAGCTAATGCCAAGAATGACAATTTGCGATCTGCCCTTTCAAAGTCAAAAGAACCGAAATAAAGCAACTGATTCTACTCACGCAACCAATCTCCTCCTACTAGGGTTTAACACAAAAATAGAGAAAAAAAAACATAAAACATAAGTCCTGGCATTAACTAATATGATCCTCAAACAATTATGAAATTCACCATCTAGAAACTACAAGAGTAAAAGCAGAAACAAGCACAAAGCAGGGATCAAATTGCAGCAACAGTGATGATAGACAAAAGGAGGGGCAAAATGAGGATAAAAGAAACAGGAAGAACACAAACTTAGAGCTTCACGGTGAATTTCTTCATAAGGAATGGGGCAAGGAAGATTCAAGTAATCCACTTTCTGCTGCTGGGCGGCGGGCGGTGGAGTCGTTGCCGTAGCAGGCGACGGAGGAAGAAGGGTTGCCATTGCCGGATTCTGTTTCCGATTCCTAATCGAAATTCAAATAAAAAAGAAGAAGAAGAGGAGTAAATTTGATTCTTCTTCTTTTGGTAGAGAGTGACAGAGCGGCTATTATATGGCAACACAACTGAGAAAAACCCTTTCCCTAAATTACAAAACCCCTTACCCACCCACACGCCCTATGCTTGACCCGACCCGTTTTGTGGCCACTTCGGTCCTATAGCGGGCCCCGTACGGTCGGAAAAGATGAATGAAGATTGAAGAATACTCTCTATATTTTGACAAGAGATTGGTTGCCGTTTTTGTAAAAGCTTCTGCTTCTATTTTTATTTTTATGGTAAAAATAAATTATTAAGTATATGCGTAAGTTAAACATTAATTAAAGTTAGTAATATTTGAAAATAAATGCACCATCTACAAAAAAGTTAATATTATGATAAGTTAAAGAAGTTGGTCGATAATTGTTTATAACTTTTAATTTTAATTAATTTAAACAATTTAAAGGTAGATATTGTAAATTAATATTTTTCAACTTATTTTGATAAATGTCTATTTTGAATAGCTGCAAATACTTTATGATAGTAATAAATTATATTTAATAACTCTAATATTTATTTTTTTATCTAATAAATTTAGTTAAAATTTATCAAAATTATTGATATTTAATAACAAATTAAATAAAATTTTATATTTATATCTAATCGATTTATTACTGACATATAATTTTTTTTTATCAAACTACTTTTATACGATCTTACAAGCTAATGTATGTGAAGAGATAGACTTACACTCTTACAAGAGTAGTTTGATCAAAAAATATTTGTTCTTAACTACAATGAATCAATAATAAGTGAATAAGAGGCAATTATGTATTTTTACTTGTTCTTTTATTAATATCAATAAATTCAATAAATTTTAATTAATGAATGCATATATTTATTAGACGAAAATAATGTTAGATGTATCAGATTCAATTTCTCATAACACATGATGTTTACGTATAATTACGCAAAATATCATAAAATGATAGTGTAATTAGCAATTTCAAAAAGTAGAGTAAAAAACTCGACAAAAAATAGCACCGTATTTCAACTAATATAGCTTCACGATTTTTCTGCATATATGTCCGAATCACTAGTCCATTTTATTAGTATGAAAATTATTCATTATTTTAATAAGAATTAGTGTACAATATCAAGATTATACTACAAGAGAAAAGTTGGGATAATGACTCATAAAAAAAATGCGTATGAATATAGTGTTGTGGCAAGATGGGTACAAAAAGATTACAAAATTTACGATCCTAATCGTCCACTAACACCACCAACTCCAATAGAGGAATACGAAGTAACATAAACTATATAATTTTTAAATTTAAAATAAATATATACTAAAATAAGTTAAAAAATAAAATTGAATAAAAATATTATAACATCAACAAATATTAAATGATACTAGATCAAGAAAAAATACATTTTTTGGTTGGGGGGGGGGGGAAGGGGGTTTCATATTATTATGTGGAGAATTCACAATTACTTGAAATTCAGAGGACGTGTTATCAAATTATCCCAGGGGAAAGAAGAGAAAATAGAAAAAGTTGGATGGGTCGAAACCCTAGTAATAATTAAGAAGGTCCAGAAGGAAAAATCTCACAATCTGCTTGCCAAATCGATAGATCGAAGCCCTCGTTTTCCTCTCAGCTGGCCACTGGAAGCAGCCAGAGAAGCCCGTAAACGATCGCTTTCAGCCAATTTCATCCCAAGTTCAAGCTTCGACCTTAATCGGACCCTAGCCTCGAATTTCAGTAAGAGGAAACAACAGTACATAGGAGAATACTAGAGTATAACTAAGGGTGGTGGTGTTGGCGGTGAAGTAATTCAGGTTACAATGCTGAAAAACCCTGGTATGGATTCACCGGCAGCCGCGCCACCGTTAAGCGCTACGCTCCTCCCAATCAACGGTACTAACTCTTGTTTTGGTACATGTGTCTCTGTCAGTTCGATTGTTTTTTGTTTCTTTTTTCTTTTTTTAGTTTGAGTATTTTGGGAATAATGTGAAGGATTATTTGATGCATGCAGGAATCGATCACTTGGCAGGCGCAAATCCGGAGGAGGTAACTTGATTTGATGCATAGAATAGGTTCATGTTTTTGTTGATCTGCGTGCATTTTTCTGATTTTTAGTTTTGTGACTAGTTATTTACTTTTTCATGGTTTTGCAGTTAATAGGTATCTTTGGTGCTCGCAGTTGACTTACGTTTTAACTTATGCTTCTTGAGCCAATCTTACTTGCAATTTAATGCATTTACTTGTTGAGTTAGATGCGAGATATTTAATCTACAAAGCTTCTGCTTTTGGTCAATCATTTTCTTCATCCCCCCCCCCCCCCC
>NC_026153.1:3731511-3779977 GCF_000512975.1 Sesamum indicum
TTGTTTTGTTTCCTGAAATAAACTTCAAATTGGGAAGGTGGATATTTGTTGAAAGCCTGTTAAGTTGAAAACAGAAAAAGAAAAAGAAAAAGAAAATAAAGTTGCCAAGCTAAGAGCTGGAAATGGAAGTTGAAGGAAACACTATTATTTCATTCATACTGCAATTGACTGTTCTGAAGATATTTAAACCAGCTGCTAAACCTAGACCTAGAAGATGATGCTGAATCAGCTTTCTAATAACTAAAAATAGCTAAAAATTGAGGAATAGTAATGGTTCTCCTAAGCTAAGGATTAACCAGTACTTGCTGGCCTTTGGGTGCGAAGGCTTTAACGGAAAAGCTTCCTTGCCCTTGGATCTTTTCCATCTGATCCATCCATGTGGAGGTGACCCCCTTTAATCCCTTGCCAAATGTTGCCGTCCAACTTAAGTGATGAATGCGATTTCAAAAGCGTGTTATTCAAAACAGTGTCTTCCCAATTTCTGGGCCTTGATCAAACGGCTGGATTTCATCTTCCTCTTTGCAATCTGACGGCTACCATTCAAACTGGAAATGATTGATGAAAATTCTGAAACTTTCTGAATGAGTTTGTTTCCTATCTTTTCTCTGGAGTATAAAAGCAGATGATTATGAGGAAGGGCTAATAGATACTTGAGATAAATATCTTAGTTTCACTCTCTGCTTTATTTCCCAGTAGAGGCGCGCTGTAGTGGGCATGTAGGACAGAATTCCATGCATTGAGTCAAGTAAAGCATTGGTTTTAGTGCTGTTAATGGACAAGCTCACACGAGCTTGAAGGTTTTTGAGCTCTGCTTAGCTTGATTTTTGCTTACCACAATGATTTTACTAACCAAACTGATCCTATCTTGAGCTTGGGTTCTCCAGAGCTTCCATATTGTAGAGCTGAATCTCACTTTAAACCCTTCAGTTTTGTCACAAAATACTGCAGTGTTATATAGTATGTGAAAACTCAAACTAGATGAAGATAGACTAGAATAGAACTTCACCAGATAGAAAAGATCATACACCAACATTCCCTTCTGCCTAGAAATAATAATATTGATTAGAGTTCCTCGTTAAATCCAGAAGAAGATTAGATTTGTCTTCTTTTCTCATCTCCTTGCAAGCATTAGCAAAACAAGTGCATCCTAAAGCATGCTGTGCTACCTTGGGAGCATGCTCTCTAGAATAGACAGAAACCAACTGCGGGAGGGTGGGGGGTGGGATACTAATCAGTTGGAGTGAATCAAACTCAGGTAGGGGTGTCCATTTCGGTTAACCGAACCGAACCGAACCGAATTTTCGGTTAACCGAAAATTCGGTTCGGCCATTTGGAAAACCGAAAACCGAACCGGTTGGTACCGGTTCGGTTCGGTTCCGTTCGGTTTTAAAACCGAAAAAAACCGTTTTTTTATTTTTTATTTTTTAAAATAATATATTTTGATATTTTAAGCCGAAATTGGGATAATGTTGCAATTTTATCCAAAAATACAAATACCAAAATTAAATACTAATTTAATAGTACAAGTCACAAGTATAGAACAACTTCAATATGTTAACATTCAATATCTAAAAATAGTACACTTTTCTTTAGTTTTACTAATATAAATTATATAATATTAATATTATTATATATATAATTATATAATGTTTATATGTATAAAAAATATATTTTTTTTTATTATTTATAGAATTTCGATTTTCGGTTCGGTTCGGTTACCGAATTGGTGACCAAAAAACCGAACCGAAAACCGAATTTTTTTTTAAAAAAAACCGAAAACCGAACCGAAAATTCGGTTCGGTTTTCGGTTCGAACCGAATTTTCGGTTTCGGTTCGGTTCGGCCGGTTTTCGGTTTTTTTGCACACCCCTAAACTCAGGTGATAAAATGAAATTGAAGGGAATTAATGTTGAAAAGGAAACATTCTATTTCTTATGATTTCTTTTTTGTTGACAGTCACTTCACTGGTAGTTCAAACTGTAAGTGGCACCAGAAGTGTGTTGGTCTATAAACACGCTTTTGCTTGTTCTCCTATAAATTGGAAACTGATACTGGTTATTTGGCAAGTATCCTTTGGGAATGAAATTCATTTTGATTAATATATTGTTCTTTCCGATTCAATAATCTTTTGAAACCAATTTGAAATTTATTACTTTTTGGCACAAACTGCCACAGTGAGAGGACCATGTTGGGTGGGAGAGGGGTGTCTAAAATAATCTGTCAACCCACTTCCAAAATGCTGATATTTTTCTACATGGAAATACTTTACCACTAATACAAGCAGGTCTACTATTGCCAAGTTTCTGTCAACATCCTTGTATTTCCCGATTCTGTTGTGAATGGGTAAAAAATTCATATTGTCCAATCCTTGGAAACATCTTTGTGGTTTTGAGGATGCAGCTTGTAAGGTTTTTCACTAATTAAATGTATAACTGATAGAGATTTTTCTATAATCTCACACATGATGAAACAAACTGGATAACATGGTGGTGCATTTTGATTTCATGTGTGTTGCTCACATTTGAACAGGTTCACTAAATCAAAACACTCCTACATAATTATTGTGGATCAACACTTTCTTCATTCTTTGTCTTGTTATTTTGACAATTTTATTCTGCAGATCGTCTCGAACGGGCGAATAGCTATGTTAGTGATGGAGAGAGAAACCCCATTGGTGCAACTAAGAGCAATCCTGTAGCAGATCTTGGAGAAGGTGTTGGGAATGTTCGTGCCAGCGAAAGCCTTTGGGTAAAGTTGATACCTTTACATGGCTGTTGCAACAGTGAAGCCTTTCAGCTTTTAAACAACCGTATGATTCACTTGGCCTACTCTGACTTATGTTGCCTGTAATATTTACTCTCGACATATAGCAATCTCTTATATAGTTTCATTGATATCCAATGATCACCCTCCCTACTTTGGCAATGTAAGATTGATATACGGTTTGTTTGATTACAGAGTCTTCTCCCTAGTCTTGGGTTATGCATTTCCTCTCCGAAACTCGAATACATGAATGAAAAGACAACTTCCCTGGCCTGGAAATATGCTTTAATTGTTTGAAAACTTCCAATACAACCATCGAAAATGATCTCTGGCATTGTTTCTTGTTCATGTCCTTCATAAATGTGCACCTGTTGCTTGCTGAAGATCTATTGTATTTTGTCTCTGCATAAAGTTAAAAAAGCTGAAAGTAGACTTCATCTTAATGGATAAAGGTAATTACATTCGCCGAAGTGCTCTGGTTGTATGCAACAATGAACATCAGATGATTCCATCGCCTAAAAGAAGTTCATAGTAATATGTCTCCATGTTCTACTATCGAACAGTTGCTCCATTTTCTGTTCAAATAACACCTTCTTGATGTTGTATATGCGAGTAAAAGTATAATGTTTGTGAAATAATATTATCACATATATTGGTTTTTTAGTTACTTCTGGATTTACCTAGGTATACATTCCCAAAATGTTGCTGTGTTTGAGCATTTTGCCTTTATTCTCTTTGCAGGTTGGGCTGCTACCATGAGTGCGTACAACAATTTGCCGGAAGATTCAGCTGGTGAGTATGAAATGCTGATTATTCTGAATCTTGCATTACCAGTCATATCTGAACCTTTAGTTTGGATACAACTGTAATATGGATTACTTGGCAAAAGTTTGTTTGTGCATGCTTGGTTGACCTGAAAGTATATCTCCACGTAATAATTCTCTTTGTCTCTAAAGTGAACAGATGCTAAGTATTACAATTTCTTGCAAATGAAAATAGAATAGGGTTGCATGTCCAATTTACACTCCACATGCTTTTCTTGCCATTAGCGAACTTAGTTGGCAATTTTTCAGTTGATATGATTATTTGAATTATATGTGGTTTCAAACAGGTTTGAAGAAAGTTATACATTGAAAGTATGATATTGTAAATTTCCGTCTTCTGATTGCCATTCAGATTCAACTAATTGGTCATATTTGGATGCTACCTAATTATGTCAAATTCTTCTCAAAATTGTTTAGTTTCTCCAATGTTGTAATACTGTATGTCATAGCTAAGCACCAAACAGTAGAGTAGAGTCGGAAACGGAAATTCCATTTTTGCCTACAATTACAGTTTAATGTTTAAAGAAGAATCTGTATTTCACGGGTAATCAGTAAGCAGAGATTTCAATATACCTGGGTATTAAATCCTTTTCAACTCAGCGGCAAACACTTAGGTGGAGTCCAATTCAAAAGGCTTAGTGTAAATATTCCTAAAGACAAGTTTTTCTTGGGACATTTTCCTTAAAAGATTACAGCATGTTCGAAATACTCGGCCTTCAAAGAATAGGTGCAAACTCATTAACTATTCTTGTTGGTGATAGCTGACAGCCAATGTAAGAGCAGCAAACTGTTTACTGAATGAGTGTTGGGTACTGCATCTAATTCTTATTCGATTTCCCACATTGAGATTATACATGGTTTGGTATGTTAGTGCTCTGGAGGGTGAATCTTATCTGGTATCAACTCTAGGTGTACATTATTGTACCATCCTGCAACAAGCCCCCTTTTATCTGCATGAGGACTGGATACCACTTTCAACCTCTTCTGACAATTGAAGTTCTGATATACAGATGTGTATGAGATGCTGAAACTATGTGTGCTTGCAGTTAGGAATTTTAGAAATTCTGGCTCTTAGACAGAATGCTATTTTTATGCGTGTAGAAATCTCTGACTTGGTCCAACTATAGTGCCAATGAGCTTGACTTACTTTTCTTGTGTTTATCAGAAAGGCCAGTCTTGTACACAAGGAAAAGCGCATCAGCCTGGGGTCATGCAATTCTTCCTCATCTAGTAAGATACATATTGTTTTGCAACATCCGAATATAACCATTTCCAATGAAGAAAGAACAAACAAACGAATAAATAAATGATAAAAAGAATTTCCCTCCATTTCTCTCATGTAACATTGCTTTTTCATTTCTTAATTGCAGCTTATTCAACCTACTGCTGGGGCTTCTACCGGTTTCCAGAGAGATTTCTTGACCGAACTCCGACAGGCAATGCAGAATGCAAATCCTTCTCCGAACCCCTGACCTGTGGGACGTAACTCGAAATGCAACAAAATCGTCTGTCTTGGACTCGGTATCCTTTGACCTGTATGCTAATGAATTTCTTGCTTGTTCTCATATAATTTATGAGCCAAGTGCAAGAACCACAAAGATGGCTCTCCTTAACGTCGTGTATGATTATTAGGATGCTGTGTTAGTATAAAGTATCTGTTATTGTATGGAATTGAATTGAGTATCTTGTCTGTGTTACATATTCTATCCAAAACTCTTTTCCCCGATCGTATCTCAACTTAGTTTCAAATGCAATTGGCTTGCTGCTAACAACTATCTTTTTTTGCAATAAAAATTATGTCAATTCTTTCATTTACAGGAACGAACAAAACTGAAATTTTGCAGCTGTGATTGGTGTGGGTTTCTACAGATTGCAGATAGTGTCAGTCGCTCCACACTGGAATTATTCCTTGAGCAGCCAATCGCTTCTCGACCCAGAAAACGACATGTTTTGCAGTTGGTTTCTTCTCGTCGACGAGAAATGGCTCCACGGTGCTAACTCCTGAACCATACGATGATAGGGAGAATCCTTTCGGCCCTGTTGAATGATATTGGTTTCAGACTCCAAATTATTGAGAAAAAAGGATTAAAATATGCCATGCTAAAGTTTTGCCCTGTTAAATAAGCCCTTGTTCGACTTTTCAAGCAAATTAATTAAATGAGTAAAAATTAGACCTTTTTCATCTGAGAACACCCTTTGATTACAAAAAATCTACAAGAAATTAAATTAATTTCTTTAATATGACAAAGGTATTTTAAATTGAAGCAGGCACTGTATTTGAGACAAATGAAATAACTCTGAACTACTACCATTTAACATACCATTGATTCCATCAGGAAAGAATGCCCAAAATGTGTAAGGACTGCCCTTCTTCAAGAAAGACCCCTCCAACTGCAATAACATCATTCACCAACAAACAACCCAAATAAAAAATCCACATACTTTCTTCATCAATCTTCTCACACATCCATCCATCATACAACACATAAATCTGAAAATATATATGCATAGGGTTTTGGGCATATGCCCCGAGAAACAATAGTTAACGAAATTTGTGACGGATGAGATCACTGTTTTTAGTGAATTGTAAGGAAAATGGCAGTGATACTGATGCATAAGAAGCTCAGCAAACTCTTGAAATTGCAGAAAAGCTAGGACAAGAGTAGATGCCATCAACGCGGTTCCATAGCTAGCTTGTTGAATATGAATGATCAAATGAAGTTGAGTTCATTAGCCCCATTTAGTTCAGATTCTGTGGGACATAATCCAATTTTGACACAATGCAACTCAAAATGGCAAGAATGGTGGCGGGAGAAGTAGTTCATCGTTTTCATACCTTATTTTCATTGAAAGATAGCTGGAGCTGGGATATATCTTGTTGAGCTTCTAGTGTTTCTTTGAGCACAGGTATTACGTCCTCCTCCATCAACTGCGGCAGAGCCTTTGCCGGAGCTTTTGCTGCTGCCTTCGGCTTTGGAGCAGCAGCAGCCGTGCCATCGCTCTCGTCCTTCACGGCCTTTTTCTCCTTTGTTTCAGCAGCAACTGCTTCAGCTGTTACCATCATCATCATGTTAGGAATTGGTAGAAAAAGAAGGGAGGAATGAATTAAGTGCGCAAGAATTGACTTGTGGAAGTAGATGATTCTTGCACTGCCAAGCAACACACATTGCGCCGTTGGTTCACCACCTTAACTACCTGCCACTTACAAAAATCTTATTATATTTTGCCAAAACATTACAAGATACTAAAGTTTTGTCAAAACCTTAATAATAATAATAAATCAAACTGTTCAACACTTCAACATCATTATTATAGACTAGTTTAAGCTCGATTCATTAAACACGACAAATCCTGGACTCCACTGAAATATTAGCCAAAGATGGACAAAATATGTGTGAAATAATCAATCAAACTACTTTTGAAGCTCGATAAGCAATTGTGTGAACAGTAATGTGTTCAGCTCAACTATGTCACATACCTGTGAGAATCGGGCTCTGGGGGTGAAACAAGAAGAAGATGGGCAGCTCAAAAGGGAGACGGATCGTGCAGCCGCTGCCATGCCAAATACGCAATACTATGAATATGTTAGCCACTGACTTATGGTGTGTCTAAGTATGTTTTGTTGTTGAATATTTGGGAAGTGCAGGGCAGGTAGGGTGCCTGTAACCATAGAGGAGGAATGGATGGCTGAACAAGGAAGAAGCCTTTATTAGCCACACACTGCTCAACTGCATGCTTGCCACTGATTTTTCCACAAGATATATATATATATATATATATATATTTATTGTTACGATTTGTTCATTTTGTTGGTTTTACTGACTATATTCATTAGGTCCGTCAAGGAGTGGGGTTTTTACCTTAGCTCCATACCTAATAACTATTCATAATAATATACTCTTCCTTTTACCCTTCAAACACCCCTTGAGGTTGAAAATAAATTGAAATAAATAATTTTTATTTAATTTAAATTAAATTAATTCAAGCAAACAAAATTATTAATCAACTTAACAACGCAAGTATTCTTTTTTTCTTTCTAAACACTCCAATTTCAATATTTTTTTCGTTTTTATTTCTCGCTCTCTTAGTTTGTAGTATTGCTTAATTTATACTTTCCTCCGCAATTTATTACTATCATAAAAACTGAAACTATTACAAACATCCCGTAAATCTTACCCATATTATATCATAGTCATTAAATTATGGGCCGAAGCTCATTCTTAAGGCCGTGATGGCCCTAAAGAGCTCTCATAAAATGAATAGGGTAAATTACAATGACCTCTTATGTGATTTAACATAATTACGAATATTCCTTATTTTTCTAAAAATTAAAAATACTCCCTTCATATTTGATGAAATTATGTAATCCTTGAATGGAGGTATGAAATTGTCAACTTTTCTACTATTTTTTTTAAAATTAAAATTTATAAAAAAATCAAATGCAGTGGATGAAAAAAATTTAAAATTATATAAAAAAATTAGAAAATTTTAAAAATGAAATAAAAATATAATTTTGAATCCACAAGGATATTCTGGTCAGTTCACCATAAAAACTGAATAAAAATTTAACAGATTAGGTTAATTATTAGACATTGTAATTTACCCCAAATGAATAATTGGAAACATTTCCTTTTTCTTCTAATTAGTGTTGCTGTCTTTTCTAAACTAGCTATGACTGGGGTTTTGAAAAAATAAGAATGTCTGAATTTTGAATAAGCTTTTCTTGCATCAACTTTTTTCTACTTGTAACTAATATCTGCAGTGATTCAATTTTTCACAAAGGATTCCAAGTTTTTGCAAACACCTGGTAATCCGAGGGAGATTTGGAACCTACGTCATTGTCATCATTCACCAGTTTCCTGTTTACTCTAAATAATTTGGGCTCTAATCTTTCATCCAAGAATACACACACATCACATACTACCACCCACCACCAGACAACCTCCGAACACATTTTCCTCAAAAACGACAACTCATGCTCCGTAGGTTCTCTCTGCAACAAAAATGATTCATGGAAACAGCAAAAACTACACTAAATTCACCACCTCTCATAAGCTTATAAGGTAACATAGTCTTAAAATTACAAGCCAAAATTGATGCATCCAAAGACATTTAACCTTCAACATTGAATCCCTGCTCCTGTCATATTACCACATGCTATATTCATTTGGAGTCTGAAATAAGGCACTCGACTAACTTAGCTACTTCCTATAAAGATTTTTCTTACAACCCGAAAACTATGGAGGGTGTTGTCAGTTTCTGAAGTTTCCACTTTCTTGAGGTCTTAGGAGCCGTTGGCAGGTTGAGTGTCGGACTGTGGAGGTTCTTCCTTACGGCCAATGGCAGCCATCTGAATTCCTATGGAAGGACCATTGGTTGACCCACCTTGGGTAGAGCCACCGAGCGTGGCCTTCAACCCTTTCCTCTTCTTGGCCTTCTGTGCCCAACCGACAAGGCCGACTTGCACATGTTCATCGAATATCGATTTCTTGAAATAGGTTCCCATCTTTATTTCCCAGGCCAAGAAAAAGGTTTCAGAGATGGGGGATCGAGTGAAAATCGTAGTATATTGGAGGAAATGTAGCAAGATTCTGTTTACCTGTGTAACAAGAGCGTAGAGCGGTAACGTGCTGTAGCTGCAGAGCACCTGAATAAATACACTAAAACAGCGAATGAAATAATCGGGTTAGCGCTTCGAAACTTATGAAAGGAGAACCAATATAAGGTCCAAAAAAGGAGATTGATTAGACTGATTTTAAAATTACAAAAAACTGGACTCTAAGCTTTTGCTGTTAAGAAAAATTTTACAGTTGCGTTCTGTCTAAGATATGTTTCTCCGAACAGAATATTAACATCCCGTCAAGTTTCTTATAGTTCAAAGGAAATGAGGTGGCAAGTATATGTTATAAACTTGGAGGGCTGCTTTTGCAAATTTAGAAAAAGAGAGGGGTAGTAATCAATAATTACACAAACTTATGGGATGAACGCCATAAATTAACTCAAGAAAGAACTTACCCTATGATGAGCCTTGGAACAATGTAGCGGACTTGTCCCATTATGCAGGAGTCGAAGCCATATTGAACCTGAGGCCGAAGAGAAAATAAGGTATAATAAACAGAAAATAGCTCCTTAGGTTCATCAATCTCAATCAACTTACCAATATCCAGAAGAAAAATGCAATCTCAAAAGCATTTTGGAAGAGAATGAAGTGAATCAAGAAGAGGACAATTTGAGGTCGGTGGAACCAAAAGTGATTGTCAGAAGGCTTAACAACCAGTTCACCCTCAATGGCTATGTGTTTCTCGGCAACTTCATGGGCCAACTGGCTGATCACATGCTCCAGCTTGGTTCCAACGGCAAGCAGAAGCTGCAATATGAACCGTCATAAATATGAACTTAACAACACAGACCCCTGCAATATGAACCATCATAAATATGAACTTAAAACACAGACCCCCACACAGAGACAGAATTATCAAGAAAACACGTGCAGCTGCTACATGTAATGGGAAGCCACCATTACCAAGGAAGAACAAAAGTCATGCTAAAAAACATATACGATCGCTATATGAAAATTTTATATCACATAGAAGGGAGGAAGGATTTGCAGGGAGGAAGGATGATCTACAGGGAAAAAAAGAAGTAAATAATTTGTGGTGGATGGAAGGGGTACTCACAATGAAAGGAATAAACGCAATCCAAAAGTAAGTATGCCAACCTGCAACCAAGTAAAATTGTATTATGCATCATTTTCCAAATTATGGTCTTGGAAAAGCTAAATCCTCACGTATTTGCGTTTGATATTGTTTTAGAAAATTAATATGCATTGGAGGCAGTATTGGGACAAGTACACATCTCCCTCTTCATAATAGATGGAAATATAACTATATTAATGGACCTACTGAATTCTAAAAATCCTATAAAGTCTTGATGGAAATGTGTCAATAAGTTTTTGTCTTCTCTTTTAAATGAAATGTCTTTCAGAAACGGAAAATGAAAAGAGTGGTCTCAAGATCTATCAACAACCAGAACAAAGAAACTTAAGAAAGTGCATATATTGTAACCAACTGAAAACAACGCACTACTGTTTTCCAATTAGCATTTAGCAGATAAATGTCAAGGACCTAAACGACTGTACTACGGCAGCAAAGCTTGTGTATAGTCTACAGAGCAAGTTAATTAGATTTGCATACCATTAATGTTCAACAACAAGAAGATGATGACGAAAACCCACAAGTACCAACTGCAATTAAATAAAAGAAAAGGAAGATATTAATCCATATATGTACTAGGGGAATGGTCAAGGCCAAAAAGTTGACATAAGAACATTCGCGTGCTAATTGAAGAGGAAACTTAACATTGATCAATCTCCTTAAAGAATCAATTACCTTATGCCAACAACTCTCTTGAAGTCATCTTCCAGAGCTCGTATCATGTATTTGTGGAAATTAAACTTTGGGTTTCCTCGGCAATGTGTCTGTGTCAAAGTACGAGGTTATTAGCCATACACAACCAGAAACTGCAAAAAATGTGGAATATAGTACAGCACATTCAAGTCAAAGTAACGACAACCACTAAGAATGTCTGGTGCATACCATGATAAAACCTAGTCGCAGAGTTGCGTAATCTGACTTGGTGACTGATCCATAGAATTGCTTCAAAAAGGAGTGCTGAAAGTATATCACAAATAAATATTCATTTAGTCATCTCCAACTCTTAGGAAAAGAAAGGCTGGAAGTGCAAGATTGGGTACTATGGTCTCTCGCCATTTATGTAAAGTATGGCATGTGTGGTAATTTGACATACTAGTGTCGAGGAATCACAAATTAGCGGAGGAACATTTACATCAGTAGCATTTTCATCATTTAGGGAGTCTTATTACTTAAAAAGTTGAGACTTCTCAAGGACAAAGAACTTACCAACCAACTCAGTATTGCAGAATGTCTACCCAAGCCCAAAAACCGCTTCTTGATGAAATCATGTTGATGAACATGGGTGACCTTGGGCAGAGCTGCATGCGACCATTTATCATTAAGACAGAGACAAGAAGATAAATTATTGTTCCATTTCTCAAACACAATTTATGGGTAGAACGCCTTCACATTTCACAGAGTAATATATTAACAAAGTATCATGTTCCTTAAACCTCGTTTGTCCTTCTGAAGAGGACGCTGGAACTACCATATCTTTCAAGTGTACAACATTACTCATGCTAGAGGCAAAAGTGATACATAAAAAGCAAATAATGTGGTTAAATGTCATGCTATAAATTTCAGTACAACACATGTTAGAGTAAATTCTTGAAGCAGTGGATATACCGTGTTCAGTATCATAATCGTCTTTCGCTATGGAGTCTTCCCAATACTTCCATTGCCGTATCTAGATATAAATTTCACAATTAAACAGAATCTTGGTAGAAAGGATTAACGGCATAGACATAAAAGCAAATCTAATAAGTTGCTCACCTTTGCCCCTCCAAATATGATAGTGAGAACAGAAAATGTCACATGGACAATTGCTAGCACAAAGATAAAGATATGTAGATGATGCAATGCTTCAAGTGATAACAGTGGAACCTTATCCTGCAGACATACAACAAAAGTAACAAATTAGACTATTGGTGATAGATTCCATGATTAGCATGCAGAAAACTTTACATACTGAAAACAAATGTACGTTATGTGCATATGCAATGACATAACAGATTAACATGTGAAACAACAGTAACGGGGATGTGCTTGTGATGCTACAAATTGGTTAAAGAGTACGTTGACCCCCGCAACTGCTTCTGTTTTTTTTTTAATTTTTAAGTTTCCAACATGAATTCTGCATTTTCAACATAATCATTCTCGAATTCTCAAGTTTTACTACACTCTGAATTTGTAAAGTTTTCTCATTCAAATGCCATAATTCTGCATGATATTCAATTCTCTTCTAATAACAGTAATAAAATAAAAAATGAGACAGTGTGCATCATGCCAACCTAGGCTACTCTTGGCAAATACACCTACTGCAAAATAATGCATCCATGTGCAACTCATCCAGTTGTCCTGTGACAGTCCAAGATTCCCCAAATCACCATCAAATAATTTATACCAGAAAAAGGTGGAGAAATAGCATGTGACTATGCTTACAGCTACTCATATCTCAATTAAGCACAAGCAAACAACAATGTCCATAAGAGAAAAGAAAACACACGCTCATATAGATGCTTCTGAACATTGATAAGCACTCCAGTACATACACAATTGAAAGCCATAGATCTCTTCCACAAGGTATCATAAAACATAACATTAGATTCACATTTCAACCCAAATGAAAGAAGAACAAAGACTTTGAAAGTACCTTTGCAGCACAGTAACCTGCAGCAGCGGCTTCTTCAGCGAGCAAGCGCCGGTGATGCCCACTCACTTCAGGAGAAGCATTGGATTCTTCCCCACCGGAAGCAGATTCAGAAGATAACGAGCATGGAAGCAAGTGTTTCATAATATCAGGAGGCACGCAAAGCTTGACGATACGGCCTTGAAATACAGTCAGCAAAAGGGAAATGAACCCCAACAGCATCAACTCTGCTCCGCCCCCCCAAAATCATCCATCAGATCACAATTACAATGTAATCTTCAACGAAAATGAAATAAAATTCTCTTCTTGTCCAAACCCACATATAAAAGTACCAATTCATGATTCTCCACGGAAAAAAGAGAAAAAAAAAAGGCCATAATTGTATGGAACTTTATAAGCTTTGAATAGTAAGAAAAAATTAGCGTAAACAGAGGAAAGATACCTTCTTTAACTTTCTGTAAAGCTTCATAGAGTGGCTTTTGGTTCTTCTTCTTCAAATACTGCACATATTCCGTAAAACGTGAAACTTTAGCAGCAGCCCAGATTTCCAAAAAGACATAAAAGTCAATCTCTTTTCAAGAACAAAAAAGTTCATAACAAAATTCAAAATCCCAACAACTCTACTTCAAACAGAACTAGATACTAGGTTTTCCAACCATTTAAACAAGATAAAAGATGAAGAAGAGAATTGGTTTCCATCTTCTTCAACCATCAATCGAAATCAAATTAAAAAAAAAAAAACATTTTTCCATAAATCATCGCCTACATTCCGCAGCAACACACTCTCACAGAGCGCGAACGCACACGCATAAACAAACAGAAGTATATGGCCGTGCGTGAAATGAGAGACCTTTCCGGCATAGTGAAGGAGACGTTCGGCCGCGAGAGAGATGGCGACGATGACGGTGCAAACGGCGGCGACCACCCACGTCGGCGTGAACTCCAACGTCGTCCCTTCTCCTTCCCCACCCCCACTCATTTTCCTTCGTCTCTTTTCCCAAGAAAATGCAGACCCACTTCAGTTACTCCAGGAAAAAGTAGAAAGAATCAAGATAAATGATTAAAGGTTGGTCTGTGCGTGATTCTTGTGGAAGGGACCAACAGCAATGGTTATGGACTTATGGTAGAAGATAAGGGCGGAAAGAGATTGCAAACGGGCTTGGGTATAATAAAGCGGTGAATAATGCTGCGGAGATTTGGAGCGTCAATCGCTGTCCGACATCGACATCTGTGTGTGTGTTTTGATGTTTGAACAATGGCAATGTATGTAAAGTGTGTGAGGTGTGTGTTGTTATGTTTCCATTGATGTAACAGTTTTTCTTTTTCTATTCAAATGTTAAGGGTGTGTTTGGTAAGAAATCGAATTTGGAGTGTATTTTTGTAGTTAGATTCCTTTTCACTTTTTCTTGAAAATATAATTTAATTCTCCGCGTGGTATTTGTAGTTTGGATTTAGATTTACAAATAAATGAGGAAACTCATTTAAGATTTTATCAATAGTTTATAAAATATAATCCAAAATGAGAGTTAAATATTTAGAATATTTTTTATTATAGAATTGTTCAAATAAATTTAAATTATTTATTATTAAGAATTTGAGATGTTTGCAAACAGAATATTAGTGATATATAATTTGCTAGACATATTAAAATCAAGAAAAAAATTAAATTAATTGGTGAAATATTCTTGAACTAAAAGGAGAGAAAACACATAATTAAAAATAAATAGGCCTCAACTCCAAAAAGAATTAAAATTGATGAAAACATTTTTAAATAAATGGAAAAGTAGATAGACTAGAAGATTAAAATAGAACTAACATATGATTTAAAAAAAAAAAAAGAACGAGAGAGAGAAATTAAGTACAAATTCGATGAAAAGTACAGTAAGAACAATTTACTCGTCCATCGTGTGTTTTATAGCAGATATATTTGTTCAAGAGCTATTTGTTCAAAATCAATAAAATAAAAAATAAATAAGCAATTATTTGAATATATATGATCCTAGTATAAATAAACTTTATTGATAAAATAAATTAATATAAAGAGATTATACGAATATAAAAATCAAAGAAAAATTATATACAAAAGGCACATACTTATTGGTTAATTTTTCTTTATGAGATTAAATTCAACCTCTAATCAATATATTTGTCTTGTAACAATCAATAATTTTACTCATAGAACTAGCTTCCAAGCATTATTTTAATTACCAAAAAAGATAAGGATTACAAATATTTATTTTAATTATAAAAAAAAGATTACAAGCATTATTTTAATTACCAAAAAAGATAAGGATTACAAATATTTATTTTAATTATAAAAAAAAAGATTACAAGCATTATTTTAATTACCAAAAAAAAAAAAAAAGGTTTCGAGCATCATTTCGGGACTCAATATGAATCATCATCGTACTTCAATTACTTACTTTGGTGGTTTTCTTGAATTGCAAGACTTTAATAAATAGCTCTGCAATAATATCACTGTCTGTCTTGCTGATTATTTTTGGCATACCAAACAAAGCCCTAAGGTGAGTGGCAGTTGTTGCATGCATTTTATTACATGACACGCTTTTCACAAGAAAAGGGACCACTCTATAATTAATTTGGACAGATGCACTCCTCTCTTTCCTATTTTCCCATTATTATATCAAATTTGACTATGGTTTTTCAGAATGCAAATATAAAAAGCTACACCCTCCATTCTCATAGGTTTGGCCAACCATTAATCCACATTCACCTAAATGCCGATCCGGATCGAGATTGTATGTTGAGGTACGACATCAATTGACAGAATGACGATATGACGAGGTTGTACATTCGATCTGAGTTGATAATGAGGTCTACAGGATGCAACGAGTCATGATTTAGAGCGTGCAATAAATCCGCAATCCCATAAGTTCGTTTATAACACATCTAGTGAGGTTTGACGGGATAGCTTCCAAGTAAGACAAGTCAATGTCTAAGTCGGATTTTGCTCAAGAAATATAATGCAACCAATTGCGTGACTAGATTCTGGTGTCATAAATACATACTTCTAATAGAGATTTTCAACATTTATAAAGGTTCAATTGTCGTAAATTACACAAAATCACATGTCAAATGCATTGTCCTTAGATATTTCAAGCATCAACGGTTGCTATGCACGGTTTATTGGGCTTGTTGGATCATGTGCGATGAAAATCAGCGACAGAAAATATATTGCAATACATATAATTAAATAAAAATACAAGATATTCACAATAAAAATTAGGAGTAGGATGAAATGTTGCGTCACATTATTCAAATATTTTCAGGTGGTGCAATTAAGCAATTCATCAGCCAATAATGGCGCCGAATATTTGGATGATTGGAAAACTACACAGATTCATACTCAACAATGAATCCATGTGATGTGAGGGGAACATATTCAATTATTTTCACAACACATAAATTCCTTAAATTAAGAATCCAACTGTAAAGAAAATACTTTGGGGAGAATAAAGACAAATTTGACATTTTTTTTTCCATGATTCCTTACCCTTCCCCAAATTTCAAAAACCTCAAAATTTTGATGAAATAATTAAATTTATTAACTTTGGAATGTAAAAGTTAAAATAAGAAAAAAAAATGCAGAAATATCAATGGGATTATTTGTGTACTACTTTCTACCTAATTGTAAAATTGGACCTCATTATAAAAGAATTGTAGATGTGAACCTCACTAAGGAGAGTATTCGCCTATCTTAATAATTATAAAGAATCTAAAATTTGGAAGACGCGTCGTGAAAGCCACAAAAGTTAATTTTTGACTTCAGCAATTGAAAGGGTGTTTGGCTAAATTTATCTAAAAATTTTATGGCTAATGCATTTTATAACAATTAATTTAAGACTGAAAAGACGCGTTAAGAAAGCTACAGGTTAGTGTCTGGTTGAATTTATTAATGATCTTATAACTTTATTAATGTTATCAAATATTTATGGAGTTTGTAAGACGTTATATCTTGTTCTAACGATATTTTTTTTAAAGTATTTGGATAAAATAAGATTATTGAGCTTATAAAAAATTAGTATTAAAAATTTTGTAATTAAGATCAACAACACCAAAAGAGAATAAAAGTGTGAATATGCAAAAAGATTTTTTTTTATTTTTTATTCGACTAAAATATTCTTATGATTATGTTAGTTTTAATGCATTTATGTAAATTAGTCTTATTATTATCTGAAACTTAATTTTGATAATATCTTGAATTAATAAATACATTAATGGAAACATTGAATTTAGACAATTTCAAAATAAAATTACAAAATAAATTTCATTGATTTGTTTAAATTCAATTCTAAAAATATTAAATTTATGTAGTTAATTTTCTAAGTACATCTATTGGTATATATAAACACATTTATCTACACTATTATAAGAGTGTAAGTATTACATAATATATTTTTTAATTTTTCTGAAAGACAAAAAAAACCTCTATACAAGAGTTATTAAAATATTAAATTAGCATACCATCAGTTAATTTCTTAAATATTTGTAGGGGGGAAAATGAACAAACACTTTATGACATTTTACAAGTTCACAATCATCTGTCATAAAACTAAGAGACAATCCATAAAAAATTTCTTCTATGTTGCATGATATAAATTCTGACATACTTATCATAAAAGAAACAAAAATATCACGAGTTTCATAGCTGCCAATTTATGGCTAAAACTGTAAAAGTCAGCAACCTATACAACTGCAACTATCATTTCCTAGACTTGGAGGGTTTGAATATGTGCTCCTTGTAGAATTTGAGTTCTGCTATGCTTTCTTTGATATCGTCCATTGCTCTATGTTTGTTTTCCTTCCGAGGAGCCTTTTTGCTATCTGCCAAACACAACATTCATATCCAAAGTTATCACATACCATAAAGCAACTTTACCTCGAAGAAATTTTGCAAGCAACATATTGGTGAGTAGAATGAGACAGGTTTAGAGAATAACGGAAAAATGAGAAAAAAGGAAGAAGAAACAAAATCTCAACGCATTTATGTTTGCTTGAACTAAGGGGGAGCAAAACTGTCACCTCTTGGGTACCAACGAAGACATAAGGCCTTGATGCTGCTGACATCAACAACAACGTGAGAGAAAAGAACAGCCAAATTTGGCATGTATTTCTGTAATGGGAAAGTCCAATAACAATATGAGAACCAGAATGCTTCATAGCATGGAGAAGTTAGAAAGTCAGAATACGCAAAACAAAATGATATATATAATGTTGTGTACTTTCTCCATTAATACCTACATGTTCTAAATAAAGTGAACCACATGAGTTAATTAAATGCAACAAGACATGCTTATTTGAAGCTTCCGATGCTTTAAATATCTGTGGTGCAATATTGTGAACGTTACAACAAGTTCAGAAAATAACTAAAATTTAGAAATATTTGATAAATTGTTGCCTTTGACATGCACTACAGTTACAAACTGTTGCCTTTGACATGCATTACACAACCATAGTGACGGAATGTTGCATTATAGCAAGATTAACAAACAACAAAAAAGTTTAAAATCATATAATACGTGCTTGCAGTTGCATTCTCGGGCAACTTCTTCCTTCTTCTTCCCTTGTGCATTCTCTAACCATATCCAGAATTAGCCATAATAGATTTTATTTTTATATTCCAAGAGTACGACTTATACTTCTTCTCATCATCCAGAAATGTATCCGTTTTTTGTACTTGATATCTAGTCTCATTCATGTCCTTTTTATCTAGTAAATAGTCGGTTAATGTGAAAACTCATTGTATAAAAAGATTAAATACAACAGTCATTGCCATGCTTAAGAAAAGAATATTTCAAATGCTATATTACAAGTTATTTAAAGCTTTTCTTACCCTTAAAAATAGAAGATCCATGTAGACCGAATTCCCTGCAATAAGAGGAGTATATGCACCGACATTTCTCTTGACAAATTCCACAACCTACATAGATGAAAGTATAAAACACAAACACACGTGTAGGAAGCACATTTGAAGTTTGTATAAAACCAAGCACAAGCAAATATTTAGATTAGAATCAGCTTAGAAGCTTGAAATAGGACAATGCCAAAATTTCTCTTTCCACTATGGATCAACTTCAGACCATAATCACAATATCCTATATGAAATTTATTCAATGAAAAAAAAAACTAGACAACATCTTAAAGAATTTTAATAAAGAACATACATGCTAAAGAAGGTTTATCCAGACCATATCTTTTCTTAATAGTACATATTAAAACAAAAAAAAAAGAGCTACTTGGACATTTATAATATGCAATCTACCCTCTTGGGTCGGACTATGGATGTTGGTTATCCAGCCAACACAGGAGATCACTTCCATGTTTCATCGATTATCTCCAGCAGTCTACAGAAATGACCATGGCTTAAACCACAGAGTACAGCATGCAATACACAAGTAGCTCCACGGGGGATGTAGTGGCAAGGCATAAGCTTGTATGAGTCAGTGACAGACTTCCATTTATGGTTCTATATACTTTTTTACTGTTGATGGAATGCATGACCTACTGGCAGAGAGAGAACTCTCTCTGAGATGGTAAGAGACCTTCTACAGCCTACGAGGCTTAAAAGCGCAACTCAGTAGGTAAAGAACTGGAAGCTTGCAATGGTTGTGAAGCTTCCATATGTGATATCTTAAAGACCAAAAGGTAGCATTTATATAAAGATACACGTTTGCGAATGACATGGATATAAAGAGACATGCATAGGAATCACAAGGCAAACGTTACCCGCTTTTCAGCTTCTTGTTCACTTATCTTACTCTGGAGAACCTTCTTTGTCAGACCTGACCACCAATAAGACTTTGTGTGACTAGCATGTCAAGGATTAAATTCAAATAAAATGAACTCTGTATGTCTTCAAAATCTGAGCAACATTATAGTTTATCTCTGTTCACTGAAATACGACAAAGGGCTATAGCCTTCATTTTAGGAAATGAGACCCAAAAAAAGGATAAATAATGACAAATACATTTCAATGTGCTAGTGCTATTTTTCAAACTGATGACCCTGAGACTAGTTCCGAGACAAGTATTCTTAGGGAAGATATCCTTTTCTAAAACAAGAAGACTTTTGATGTTTTATTAAATGTTGAGATATGCCATTATATAGAGAAGCTAACAAAATGTGCAAAATCTACTTACCACTGGCCGAATGATGTTCCTGACACCATTCTCCCATTTTATCAAGACACTCCTTTGTTTGATGAATAACCAAATGAGGACCCTATTGGAAAAAAAGAAAAAGAAAAGATTGAAGTTTGATATTTAAGCAGGAGAGTGAAACAATAACCTAATTAAAACAAAAAAAGAAATCAGGAACTTACAGTCTTCAGAAAACCAAACAACAACAAGAGATAGAGATGAGCGCAAATGCTATTTCAAGAACTTTCAAGAAAAACTAAAAATAGGTTGATCTTACCTCAATCGACTTGGTTAACAATCCATCTGTAATCACACATGCGATCTCCAAAATTCTATCAACTTCAATATTCAAACCTGCAGAGCCATAAAGAAGAATGTTCAGTTATAATTGTTTCTGTTGAATAAATCATGCCATAAGCCTGACCTAGTATGGCATATACTTCAGTCGAAATGGGAAATTCCTCATTTTTTTCTTCCCTTTTTTTGAGCAAAGGGAGAAGGTGAAATGCAGAGATAGAAAAACAGTCAATACTAGTTTAAGAGAACGAACTTATTCAACACATAAAAAGAACAGGATTGAATAAATTTATTTTGATGCACAAGGACATAACACTCAAGTGTCTATACATATTCCAAGGGACTTCTCCGCTGGCATTGAAAACTCTGGGAATTAAGGGCTGAGTTCTTGTGATGTAGTTGATTATTTGCATACAATTTAAGTAACCAATGGAATAGGATATCATAAATCCACCCTCAAATTGTTGGCATATAGCATACTCCATGAAGAAAGCAAAATGCCTTTCAGCATTAACAATTAACGAGTGATATTTCAAAATTCCACCATAACCTTCTTCTTCAAGTTCGATGAAATTGTACCAATGATTCTGTTTAAACCATAGTGAAAAAATAGTCCACATTAGCCATCATTCAATCCAAAAATGCTCTCTGCCGCTGTTATGGTTTCGGACATAGTGGCTAGCCCTGCAACTGAATCTGTGGGGGAAAGATTTGCACAACTGCATGATGGTTTAACAAAGGATACTGCAAGAATATCAATGGTTGAGAAGAGAAGGCCAGATAACAGAACCAAGAAGTAGAAGTTAGATAAAAAACTGGGATTTTAGAATCTGTATGTGATGGGTGTTCGACATCAATATTAATGCAGGATATGGGTGAAAAATAAACAAGGCTGAAAGTGAAAAGATTTCCAATGAGAAGAGATGGATTTTATTATGAAGGAACAAGTGGAGGAGACAGGTTGCAGGAAAACAAACCTGAAACAAGGGACCAAAAATGAACATCTATTTGAAGACTTTTTTGCTTATCAAACTCAGGACTCAAGCTGCCTCTCCAGAACCTAGGCCAAAGAGGAAGTTTAAGTCTTTGTTTTAAGCTGGATATTACAGCTAATATACTAGTCAAACAAAACAAACTCATGAAAATGTTAATCAGCTTATAAACATGAGAAGAGAAAAAAAGCTCATAAGCATGAATAGATGGAAGAAAGAAAAGAAAAACAACCTAAACAGCCTTCTTAAACTTCTAATCAGCAAGAAACGTCAGAAGAAGAAACATGCTTTTAAAACTAATGTGCAAGAAAATTGTGATGCTTTCACAGAAAAATCCAAGCTTCATATGTTTTCTGCCAGTGACAAAATCTATAAAGAAATAATTACAGTTTATTGATCCACATAACATGAGAAAATACTAATTCAAAGCCAAATTTTTACCGGTCATTTCCAAGTCAATCCACACAAGTGGCATCTTGTACGTTCCTGGAATCAATTCTAACGTTCGTTTATCCCCATTCTCATTTTTCAGCAGGCGTCCATCTCCAGAACAATTGTCTTCTCTTTTACAACCATCTGCATCACGTCGTTTATTCTTTTGTGTTATTTCATGGATGAAGAAGTGGAAAAATGCTAAAAAGTTCAATATTGTAATGCTAATGCGGCATAATTGAGTCATAAGGTAATTTGGCTGCATAAAACAGTATTAAGTACTTTGATCAGTTGAAAACTTTAGAGAAACTTTAGCATTCAACTTCAGTTCTAAACCAATTAAAACCTTCCACCATGAAATACAGGACAATGAATAAAAGTAGCATGAAAAGGGAAAATCATCTTTCACAATTGACACTCACCAGAAGCAGCGGGAACAGTAATCTGTTCCCTAGCATCTTCAACATCAAGCTCAAGCAATGAGAAGGCATTTGAGAGCTGATTCATTTCCACTTAAAAAAGATGCTAATCACTGGTTCATTAACCTCCTGAAGAACACAATATTAGAAAGAAATGTCCCAATAATTACATTTCCCGTCCGAAAAAAAAGTGGATTAACAGTAGAAAATATAAAAGCATTTATCCTCATAGAGTTGCTTAAATAACAACAAATGTCAAGCTTAGAAACTCGAGACAAAACCCATCCCTCAATCTGCAAACTTAGCAGGAACATTTACAGCACAATTCTTAGTCAACATATCATGTACAGATGGGCTCTCCATGTTGGCAAATCAGGTACGCACTACTGTGCCAAACACACTAAAAGAGAACAAATCAGGCATACGGTAAAACAAGAAACTCAAGGAGCAGGGAAGGCGATGAACCACACCTCCTCGCGATTTGACTACTTTCACGGCGGCTACGTCGCAGGTAGAGGTGAAGGGATGGGAAGTGAGGAGGAGGAAGAACTCAAATTGACAAAAGATCAACAGGGAACAATTTAAAATAGTAAATCAAAGAAAAAATTATCAAAATACCAAAAAAAAAAAAAAAAAAAGAGCTTTAAACAAAATTAAGTTCTTATATTTGGTCAAATAAACTCAAATTCTCTTAAAAAACTTACTGGACTTTCTTCTAAAAAATAGAAATAAACTAATTAATATTAAAAAAATCTCAATTTTTTTTTTAAAAAAAAACCCTACAATGAGAAGAAAATTCTCAATTTATAATCCAAAAATTCTTTTATATAGAAATATAGTATTTTTAGTTTATCTTCCCGAGACAAACTGAAATTTGTTGACAAACTTTTAGGAAATTTTCTCCCAAAAATAAACAATTTTGTTTTTCAAAAAATAAGGATGAATTTTTCTAATATTGAAAATAAATAAGAATCGTTTAGACACAACAAGAAAATTATTTTTAAACAGTTTCCTCAGACTATTAGGGTAGAGAGTTTGATCCTTGGGACTCTTCCATATATTTTTATCTTTTGAACTAAATTTTAATTATTTGAAATAAATGAATCTAATATACTTGACATATTAGTTATGGAATTTGCATTCAGGAGTTTATCATTGATTAACTATATAGTTGGAGAAAAAGGTTCATACAATTTTATGGATTTTCATATCAAATAAGATAAATTACATCTAATATATTCAGTGATGCTTCAGATACCTCCTAAAATTATATATATCCAGAAAATTGTAATCGTCATTATAAATACGTCTTATATTCAATGAAAAAATTTTACATATATCACTTAAATTGAATTACATTTGACAGCCCTTCAAAAAATGTTTTTATAATTTCACAAAAAACCACAAATATTTGTGTAATTGAATCTAACATTATCGAGTAGAAATATTTTTAAAAAGGCAGCACTCACATGGACTATCCCATAATTTTGAATACTTTGTCCACCATTATTACAACAAAAGAAAATAACAACAAACAAGCAGTCTACTCAATTTGTCTGTGGTTTATCAGAATCCAGACGTGTTATGAGAATAAGAACTCATCAGATAAGATCACAGAGGCTCATAACAAGGAATAGTTCATTGAGCAATGGACAGCTGCTGCAACAGCCATCTCGATACATACATCAATGATTTTCATGCCTCTTGTGCCAATCTTTCAATTGAACAGTAACAACTTACAACACCAAAACTGCAGAAACATCCAGCAGTACGCACAAAAATTTCAGAAGGTTTGACTACAACAAAAGTATATAAGAGATATGCCTTCATATAAAAATCTCAAGTCCACAATAATACACGGCGGGTTTTCATATTTGGCGTGCAGAACACATAAGAGTCGCATGATGCAAATAAACTCAGAACCTGGACATGGCAAAAAGAAGGTACAAATGAATGAGACCATGCAATCACCTCATTTTGTGTCACAAGGGTGATTTAAATTGTTATACAGGAACACAAGATATTAAAACAATGCTATTCTATACTAAGCAATCATTTAAGTTTTTGCTTCGCTTGTATATCTGGCATTGACATCAATATACAGTCGGCGGACATGTACAAACCATTCAAGAATCTCAGTGGCGCAGAGGTCTCTTTTTGCAATCCACACTCTGCAACCCAAAAAAATTGCAGAGTACCATTGGTGCATCAATGCATGTATACGTTGGTGAGACCAGTCATGTATTACATTCCATCAAATGGTGGGGTCCAGAGGCAGCAGATCAAAAACAAAATTTGCAACAGCATTTAGAAGAGCTCCTCAGAGTTAAATTTATTCCAGGCCTCCTATTTCAGATACAAAAATCAAAATTAATGGAGAGCTCCCTCACATTGGAAAAAATATTTCAATATTGAAAAGGTGATATCTCCATAAAGGATAATTTGGAAACATAAGTCAACCCACAACTCTATTTCATAGTTCTGACAATTTTCCTGCTCAACAGTCAACAGACAATGCAATTGTACATTTTTAATGGTAAAATTCAAGATTTTATACTCCAACAAAACAATGTATTCAAATAATACCTTCAGCAGGTCAAAGACCTTTTCCGCAATGTACTTCTGTTGGAGAGTAGCACCCTTCTGCTGCACCTTGTCAGGGTGGATGCAAAGAGTAGCTTTTCTATAAACTTTTTTTACAGAGGCACCAGTGATCAAATCTGTCAAGGAAACAGGCTGCCAACCACATTCAGGCCAGAGCACCTGTCATCCAGCGAACACCAGTTAGCATCTTAACAACATAAAGATAAGTAGCCAATCCAGTTTCAGTTACCAATCTCAGTGCACAAAATGAATAAAGCACATGCAGAAATCTTAAACAGAGCAAAATCTCAAATATGCCACCATCTAATACTATACGGACATATTGTAAAGTTGACAGCAGAGCACGCAGATTTCCTTCTTTGCCAGCAGCCCAACGCTTGATTTCAATATCTAATGTCTCAGCAATCCTCTGCAAACAGACCAGATCAAATTTAGCAGATCAAACACCATTTGACATGCATTAGATATAAATACTGAAGCACGACCAGGTTTATACAGGCATAAAACTCAAGCCATCTGAACTTGTTCTAGAACAAACTTTATAGAACATTATTCCAAGAGAACAATCCAAGAATAAGTTAATATAAAGAACGAGAATCTATGAATCTCTGCAGAAAAACAAAACGCATGATTCTTCAAAAAACCATCAACCACAAGTTCAATATCCATAAAAGATAAACAAAATAGCTTTCCCATATCAGGAACATTTATTTTGGTATCTAGTTACGTTAGATTTACTTTAGTCAACAGACAGGCCAAAGAGACTTGAAAACATCTACTATAGCTTGAATAATTTTTTAAGTGAACAACAGTAAAATTGGCTATGCTACAGACATAGTTCATGGATTTTATGAGTAATGACTTATTATCAGTTAAGAAAGACCAAGAGACATGTTAAAACCTCCAAACATGTAAAGAACTAAATGCAATAATAATGAAAGTGACAGTGATATAACCTAATCGGTGTATATTATTAATATATTGAGCATCCACAGAAGAAAACTCAATACAATAGCTTGTCCTCATAACTAATGAGAGAGGAAAAGCTGCTCTTGTTTTCTTGGAAGGCATTAAAGAGCTAAGCAATGGTTGGTGAATTAAAACCAGGTGCGTCCTTGCACTTATATAAGCAAAAGAATTTCAAGTAACTGCGAAATGACATCACTGGTGAAAATCAGTCACCAGAAATATCATTTTGCGAGCACTCACATGTCTTTCTTCTTGTTCCCTCTGAGCTTGAAGGTCCCGCTGATTCTTTTCAGCCAATGCTTTGGCCTGAGATTAAGAAAACCCAAAACAGAAGACAGAAGGAAATGCTAAAATACCATAAACAATGAAGAATCTCAGAAAATATTGTTTGCAAGAGGGCACAAAGACATACAGCACGCTCTTGGGTGCGTTGGTGGCGGTCCAGTCTAGCTCTTCTTCTTTCTTCAGTTTCGCCTTCAACCTCCTGGAATTCTCCAGATGACGGAGCAGCTTTAAAGCAAGATTATTCCAAAAGCAGAACAGTCAGCAAGAGAAGCATGCTAAATAATATTCGTATGATAGTAATGACATTAAACATTCATACCTCCAAAAATAGAGGATAGATCATCAAAATTGGTTGTGGAAGAGGCTTTTTTTATGTTTGATGAGCCTCCGCTGCTAGATGATGTTGTCCTCTTTGCAGCTTCAGATCCACCCTTGTTCTGGAATTGTTGATCGAACAAAGAATCCTGAAACAGAAACCAAAGTGAACCAGAAAACCTCACCAATAGAAATAAAACACCATATATCACTGTTCTGAAACTGGCACTAACAGTTGTGTTTGCTCGCGCTCTTGGTGCACTGCTTGCTCGACCCATGCCAAAAAAGGATTCAAGATCATTATCGTTCTTTTGTTGATTCATCTTTGCAGCTGCAGCTGCCCTTTCGCGAGCTTCTGCAGCAGCTCTCTCCCGAGCCTCTGCCGCAGCCCTTTCAACAGCAGCTCGTTCAGCTCGACGCCTTGCTTCCGCTTCAGCCCTTGCCACAGCAGCCTTGTCCCGCATTTCTTTCTCCTTTGCTTCTGCAGCAGCAGCCCTTTGCAGCAGCCTTCTCCGCTCTCTCTTTAGCTTCAGCAGCAGCTCTTTCACGGGCTTCAGCTTGTGCCCTCTGAACTGCTGCTCTTTCCGCACGTTCCCGAGCTTCAGCATTTACCTTCTCAACAGCAGCTCTTTCAGCTCTTAAGCGTGCCTCAGCTGCTGCTCTTTCACGTGCCTCAGCTGCTGCTCTTTCGCGTGCTTCCCTAGTAGCCCTTTCTACAGCCTGTCTCGCCTTCTCCCTTTCAATCTCCCTTAATCTCTCCCTCTCTAGTCTTCTCTGCTCTCTTTCTTCCTCTTCCTTCTGTATCCTTTCACGTTCTAATCTCTCCTGGGATTCCCTGAATTCTCTCTCCTGCCCATCTTGTTCATCTTTTTCCAACTGGCCAGATTCCTTATTTCTAGCAACCTTAGCATATTCTCTTTCACGCACTTCCTTAGCTTGTCTGAATTTAGCCTCAGCTTTATCCATAGCATCCTTCATAGCAGCAGCAGATGCTGCCGCTGAAGAGAATGGATTGGTTTCCACACCAGAATGAAGATTGGCACTTTCATCAAAATTGTTTCTTGACCTACCCATTGCAAAATCCTCAAGCTCATCAAACTGTGAAACTGGAGGGCCCTTGGCTGCAGCCCTGGCCGGCTTAGGACTTTGAGAGCGTTGACTGTAATGTGAAGTTGAAGAATATTCGTTACCCTTCTTTCTTAAACTTGACGAAAATGAACCTGTTTCCAACCTTGAACCCTGACGAGGTACAGGTGGAGGAGGACGTGATGGGGGTGGAGCATTTGAAGGTTGCGTAAAAAGAGGAATCTCTGATACAGTGAGCCATATATCATCAGATTCATGCCCATCTCCTTCTGATGTTTTAGACATATGGTTGTGCGAGTCTGTTTCATCATATTGAGGAGGAGCAGCAGTTTGACCAAAAGATTTGTGAAAATCTGTCGAAACATTTGGTGCATCAAACAAGGTAGGCTCCTGAAAATCATCTAGAGGAACTTTCTTCTCCGCATTGCTCTCTGAATATCTAAAAGAAGAATTTCCCATTGGTTCTCTGGTAGTAGCAGATTCAGGTGTTGCTGATCTAGAAGGGATCCCATCCATTCCCCTATTACCCCTCCCAGGCGAAGATGAAGGTGCAGATTTTCCAATAGTACTAAGGGGATCTAAGTCATCAAATGGTCCAGCACTACCAGATGAAGGTTCAACCCTAGCACTTTGAGATTTACTAAGCCTCCCAATCTCTTCCAATGGATCAGTAAATACCCCCGATGATGTGCCTGGGGTTGAACTTGATTCCAGAACTACAAAAGGATCATCCAGGATATTCCCATGCTTTGAACCAGAAGTTGGTACTGAACCCCACCTTGCCTCTGGCATTGGTCTGTGACAAAGGGCAAAAAAGATTCTTAAGGCTCTATCTGTTTGTTTAGAAAATTGACCAGACCAGATAGAAGTACTTTTCCGTATCTTATGCCTTCACTCAAGTGAGATAATATAAAAGGTGAAAATCATCAATCTCCTTTAAGCCCAAAAAGGCATCATCCTGCCCCCAGATGGTTAATTCTGCAAAGTACAATGGAAAGGCAAGACATCTACACCCATACATATATATAGAAGCAATTGAAGCATCCTACTTGTAAGAACTTGGAAACTGTAATTTTCTGGCCAAGAGAAGGGGGATCCATGGGTCTATTTGATGTAGTGAAAACTAGCCAATGATATGACGCCTTCTGTGTAACCATAAACTACTGGAATCTAGCAAACTTTCATCTATTGCCTGACACGAGAGTTACCTTCTCTAGAGTCTAGAGGAGACGCCGCCAACTAATGTTTTCATTAGACAAGCAGAATCCTACATTGATTCTTTTCACTTATTTTTATTACTCTTGCCTATTTCCATCTACATCACCAATGCCTCAATTCCCATTTATACAACATCTCCTCATGGTTAAATGATTAACCTATTATAGCCACTGCACCAAAATTAAACTTATCATTCTAATATATCACAAAAGACAACAATTAAGAGAAAATCCACAAACATCGTAGTTAGCTATTGAGCTTTTTGGTTTATCATAGGAAAGTGATCAATAGTATGATGAACAGTAGGCGATGGGATTCTAGTAAGAGTATATCAGCCATAGGTAAGGCGGATACTGCAGTTGGTGGTATCGCATGCATACAAGATGTGTATGTTAAATCTGGTTCTTCATTGAGATGATATGGCAAGATCAAATTGAAACTTGAATCGATTCATGTCTTCCCAATTTCAGCTACTTGGCAGAAGTAAAAGTTGGTACATTCTCTTCTGTTTTCATTATTTTTATTCTATTTTCCTTTTTCTTCTTTTTCTGGATAAGTTTGGTACCTAAGCAACTCAGTTTCCAGTCTTTCCCATGTGTAATAGATAATGCACTATTAGTACTCCTAGCCAGAAAATTGCACATCTACTGTTTCTGTGTGCATATCTTGTAGCCAAATCCAAATTTTCCAGATTGTGTTGTTCATACTTGAGGAAAAAAGTAAACTTCTGGTTAGGAGTCATAACAATAACTACAGTAACTAACTGGCAAAAGCTCCTGATGCTTATCTATATTTCAACATTGCAATACTGACTGCAACTTAACAGATACTTTCAGTTCACTATATCAAACTAGAACACCCATTGATCGATTTCTTTTGACAGAAAGAATAACTTTCACATAGTGTTAGGACTTAAGAGTTTGACATATTAAGAGTTACCAGGTAGTCATCCTCTTTGGACAGCCAAAACGTTTTCCTAAGACCTTGATGCTTAACCTTAGCATCAATCTTATTTTAATATTTAATCTCGCAGATTTCAGAAGTCTTTTCAAACAAGGAAGGCCATGACTTATCAAATGATGAAGCTAGACTAATAAAGTTTCTCATAGTTCAGCTTTTGCTTCGTGAGCGTCAATTAAACCTCTAAGATTTTGCATGCAACTAAGCATCTGCTAATTATGTGTGTGCAACTAGTATAAAAATGAAAATGTGTTGCAATTCTTTCTCTTTGAAATATAAGCTATTTAATATATTTTCACATTTTATTCTTACTAAACTTCACCACAAGTCTTCTTTTGTCTTCTGCACTGTCCAATTATAACACAAATGTGACTTTAATATAAGTGACTAGTTAAATGTGCTCACAGTGCTTCTGCACTTCAATAATTATTAAGATATAAGTAATCAAGAATAACAAAATTTCATGATACCATATATAAAAAGAAGTGCAGGAATTTTCCAAGACCAGAAGGTAGTCACTTAAGCAGGTGGTTCGACTAAACCGATAGATAATTCACTTCCAATAGTTTAATACAGGCCTTAGAAATATTTCACTTCCATTAGTTAATATTGTGTGCATCTGCTCACAGAAAACAACGGCAGAATTATCTTCACAATATCAGCAAATTATTGCTGGCAAATAGTGTAATCATATGCATACTTAAAAAGTGGAAAACTTCCAACTGAAAGAAAATTCAAGACTACGCAGCACGATACAACAAAAAAATCCTTTTTATTAATTACTAAGAAGAATTCCAATAGGGACCATGAAGTTCTCTCATTTCCCTATGCCAATTCTGGCACCTTTCTTCAAAATGGCTGATAACCATGTCAACAGGCTACTGTTGCGAGAATTTTGCTGCTATTTTAACAGATTTCAAGTATCAAGTGTACAAAATCTTGATCAGCAAAATCAGAGCTTCAAGCCAATAACCAAAAATAGATTATGCCATGCATATACTCAGGAAGAAGTTAACAAAGCTGGAAACTAGCAAGAAAAAACAATAAATAAAAATACCAATCCCTATTATTTCCCTATATCAAGCAAAAACTTTCATTAGTAGTTGTATATGGACCACAGCACAGAAGCATTTGACAGGTAAGTATTTTGATCCTATTACCAATATCAAGCAGACAAGCACTATCAATCTACACACAGAATCACCAAGCCCATAGGCTAAAAGCAATAGTGGGTTCTAAATTGCTTGTGGTCATTTTCATGCATTATAAACTACATTAAAAATTAAGCCCAGTATGAAAGTAGATAAAATGCATCAAGTTCATGTTCATCTTCTGCCAGACATATTCAATAAATTTCCTAATTAAATACTTTTAAACAGCATCAATTAGCATATTTCAACTCAACAAATTCCAGTCAAATACAAACTAAAATAATTCTTCTTACGCATCAAGTACATTGATCAAGCAGCAGAAGAAAAACCAGTTAAGATAATCTGAAAATTCAGCGCAGGAAAAGATAAATTACCTGTTGCTGGCAGCACACCCCTGCCACTCCCAAACCCAGCTAACAAGTCATCAAAACCTTTCGAAGTCGAGTTGCTCTTAGCACTATTGCTGTGGTTATCCCCGCCAACCTTTTCATTCCTTCCCAAATTCCCCAACAGATCATCAAAATCGCTGCCCTGGTTCCTGCTCTTACCAGTCGGCGGTGAGGAAATCGAGGCAAACACATCATCATCAAACGTCACTGTCGATGCGGTCGATTTGCTTTTCAACCCTGGTAACCCATCAAATATATCCTCATCGTACACCGGCTTATCATACACAGGCAACGATGAAGATTTATTACTCGTATTACTGTTCTTCGGTTCACTAGCTGCCGACGACTGGAAAATGGAATCGTAATCGAAATCATTCACCGAGGAGTGCTTGTTATGATTGGAGTTTGACCTCTGTGTGTACTTGGGCTGGCCACCAAAGACGTCGCTGAACAATGGATCGTCAATGGATCGACGATCCGGCGGGGTCGACCTCATCGGGTTGGATTTCCCACGAGTCCCGAGCCCGAAATCGCGGGCCAGCACATCCAGATCATCCATCCGACGAAATCAATCAACGGTTCAATTTGAAGCAGCAGATCTAATCAGAAAATTGCCCCAGCCAGTAGGGCAATTGGCTGGATCCGAAAATCGAACGGAATCGGAGGGGTGACAGGGTCAAACACACAAACTCTTGCCCGATTAGGAGTGGACGATCACAGAAGTGATGACGGGATCCGAAAATCCGAACCTATACATACAGATAACGGTTGTATATATAGGCGAAACGTGCAAATAGTGCTACAAGTATTATTCCATGGAAGCTAGAAAGAGGGCGGACCAAATTCGATTAGGGTTTCAAATGCACTTTCTCTCTCTAAGAGGTCGAACGTCTCTGTGTCCTTGTTCTTCGTTGTTCTCTACTCTCTCTCTCTCTCTCCTCTCACCATTGCTAATTTACTTGATCTTTTCCCCATTTTGGTTGGTCCTTTTTTCTCATTTATTGCAGAGAGAGGGCTTCATTTCTCTATAAATTTTGGTTTTCTCCACAAATACTTTGTATATGTTACACAACTTACCTTAATTCAATACTTTAACACCTCGTTTCTTTCTATGAATTAGATAAATAAGGAATTAATAAATGATCGATTAGAATATAAAGTATTTTGTATACTTGTGTCGACTACATTTGTGATAGATATAATTTCATATTAACATGTATAGATAAAATTAAGACTATTCTTTATTTTTGTTCATGCCCTTACGGAAAACATAGCCAATTTAATTTATGTATACAATGGAGGTCCGACCAATAATGTGATTGAAGGAATAGTGGATAGAATCAACTAATCGGACGCAGTTGACAACCTCGATAAAATATTTCAAAGATAATTGATTTATCTTTGACTAAGATGTACACAACGGAATTTCCTCATGGTGCAAATTGAGGGGCCAAACATCAAAGTGCATTGGGTCTAGAAGGCCGAAAAAGTTTTCGGCAAGTATTCTGAACAGCATTAGATGATATGAAAAGAAATGAGAAATTCACAAAAAGAATGTTTACAGCAGACAAGAACGGGTGAGAAAATTAGTTCATTTGATGACGAGTGAATAATAGACTAAATTGACTAATAGAAAGGAGTAAGGACTTAAAATCGTCAATTTATCGATAATCATAAAACACTCCAACAACAAAGAGAATTGAAGAGATGGAGAGCCCCATCACGGGGAGCCGGTTGCCAAGGTTCAACAAATGTTGGGCAGGTTGTTCTCGCAAGTGGTTGTCTACAACATGAGTGAGAAAATTAAAAGTTACGAACTTAAATAGCATGAAAAATATGGGCATGTTGGTCATTTCCCTCACTTATGAGGTTAAAATGATAAATTTGGGTCTTTTACCTTATCAAGTTAGGTCAAGTGGGACTAATTATTCCACCTATCAAGTCAAAATTATAATTCAATCTGTATATACATTTATATCATTTTTGATCACGTATACTTTTTTAATTAACTTATATAATCCAAATAGTATAGGATAGTCTATTGTTTGTTTTGAGAGATTGGAGCCCAGTACAATAGCTTGAGCTCGGTATTATTCACTGTAGAAGCTTCATAACTCATCCCACCAATCTTGGTGGGTTGAATTATCACGAAAATAGTGATCACTGGGTAAAGACTTGAAATGTCTTTTTTATCCCTAATTCTTCACTTGCATTTACAATTATGTTGGTAGTTATAATTTTTTTTTTTGTTGTTGTTGGTAATTTTATTTTAGACTTTTTTTACTGTAGCAATATGTTCCGTTTGATTATTTAGTAACAGTGAATAATTTTTATTTGTAATTTTATTTTAATTACGTTGTTTATAAAACTTTACGCAATTTGTTACCCATTATTTCTGTTTAATTTAATGTGACGACCACAATTGTTTATTTGGAATTTTTCTAAATGTATATATTACACAAAGAACTTATCTTAATTTTATTTGTGATATAGTGCTTTTTTAAACGGACTTAAAAACAGAAGAAGGGCAACAAGGTCATTTAGCTTTTAATACAAATTTATCGTATCGAGTAAACATCTTACTAATTTTTAATATTAAAATATAATACATCAAAGTAAACAGCTAATAAATAAAAGTTAATCTTTCATTATCTCTTTATTTTCATCACATCAAACAACAAAACGTATTCGAAACTTACTTCTTTTTCGTTCACAATTGAATATATTTTATTTTATTATTTATCTTACACTTATATTAAATACAAAATCAAACATACTCAAAATTCTTAAAATAAGTACATATATCTCTGATCTAGCTCGAAATACGTGACCTCGTTGGACGATTCAATGTCAGCCACATCATCTCTATAGATCGGTATTAAGTCCTGAGAATGAAACAATAACGTCAAGCTTGTCGGGTTCGTCTCACACTAAGACCCTCGAACAGTTCTGCCTCTGCGGTAAATGGATTCTCCTTTCAGGTTAGAGAGCTGGGCCGGATCTCTCAAAACCGATCCAACATTGGAGTACGTGGACCTTGATCTATTTTTACAAAATTGCCCTTCATTAAGGATAATTTTCTCCTTTTACCAAAATTAGGGTATTCCCCGTCAATCTCTATCTTCTAAAGACAAAGAAGAGTACCTTAAGATTACATCCAAACAAAGCCCATCGAGATGTTTTAAAGAAATTGTCTTAGTTCAAAGTAATCTCATGCTTCCATTGATTTTTGAACTAATATTAGGATGTAAAAGTTAGTTTGGTATGTGAGTTATGTCACTAATCATAAAATGGTAAATGAGCCCTTATAAATATTTTGATTGACACATAAGTTTGCTATTAATTTGGTATTTTGTAAATTTTTATTTAGTGTTTTATAATAACAAAAAATACCCTTTTAGACTCTTAAAAGAAATACTCGTGACAAATGGTATCAGAGTCAACTACTCACTGATGCACAAACAAGGGAATTTGTGTGTACGTGTCCAATGTATGACCGGATAATCGGAGAGCCCACACTGTATGTGGCATGCCTGAATTGAATGGATGAGAATATTACAAGTTTTTCGTTCTATATTGGTTGCGAGAAGAGTCGTTTGCCTGTTTATAAAAGTATGTGTCCCTCTTCCTTGGTTAGGAATTTTTCTAGGTATGGTTGTGAATTTGTGACAAAAGAAAAAAATAGACGTTCGTATGGATAGGGAGAGGAGTCATCGAAATATTTATAAAGTAAGGTATCCATTCTACTTAGTAACAATAAAAAGTTATAAAATTTTGTTAAATTTAATTATCAATTGTTAGGATAAATGTACCGATCAAATTTGAAAAAATGATAAATATGATTTAATACCAAAGACGATGATATATTAATTTTTACCAAATCAACACCCACCATAAAACTTTAATTAAATATTTGTGATGTTCACTTAATGAAAGCCAGTAGTATTATTGATTCAATTAAATGATAATTTTTTATAAGCAGACACAAGTTTTAAATTTTTTTGACATTAAAGAATTTTTTATCATTTTTATAGCCATAATTATTTTTTAAAAATTATTATTTGTAATAATAAGAGACAAGAAATTAAATCCGAAGTTGTTATTATAAATGTACTAATAATTATTCACAACGCCAATTCTATATATATTTTTTGTCACTAATAATTATATTGTGACGAGATAAAAAATAACATCACTTAATATATATTTTTTAGTTATAACTTTAAAATTATCGCTTAATATTTCATCACTTATTTTGTTATTTTATTTTATTTTCAATTAATTAAAAATATCTAAATTTTATCCTTTGTCCATAAATGAGTAACTCAATTTTGTTATATTTGATTAGATTAGTCATTGAACTTTTTTCCTTAGAAAAAAGATACACAAATACAAATAAAAAAATATAATTTGAAAAAAAAAGTCAATAAAAATTTTGATCTATTCAACAAAAAGCAAAATTTAATTTGCTATTTATTTATTTATTTATTTTGTCTACTATCTCTGACTCTTTCAACAATAGCACCATCAGAAGCTAACCAAACTGGCGACTTTAGAGCAAAGCACTACAAAGCGTGCGAAAGAGAGAAGCGTCATCCTCACTTTTCCTCTTCAACTGCTTCAGTGTTGTGCGGAGCAGAAACATTAGACTTCAATACTGCTTTTTTCAACAATTGGGTAAGAAAATTGAGCCCATAGATTCTCTGTTGTCAATCTTCAAATGGGATTAGACGAAACTTATTGCTGATTCTCTGATCAAGAAATGTCCCAAACTGATGTTTCCTACAGGTTCAATTCCATCCCAACCTTTCAATTTTCATCATAAAATATTTATTTCGGTTCAGCTTTTGAATTTGATTTGTTTATTTGATTCTGGGCTAGTTGGGTTTTCTGGGTACATTGCTAATTGTTTCTTTATCTCTTGAAATTCAACAATTTTCTTGTGTTGTGGTGAAATTTTTCTGTGGAGGCTAAATTTTGTGGATTTTTATTGATGGGCTTTGAGTAGAACTGGAATTTGATGTTTCTTTCTTTCTTTTTTTTTTTTTTTTATTTATGGTGATTTTGGAATGTGTTTAATTTTGATTATAATGTGATATTGTGAAGTTAATATTTTAAGATAAAGAAGCTGCCTCCTGTTTTTCATTTGATCTGTTTAATTTTCGCGTAGTTTTGGTCTGTTGGATGAATTATTTTGGCTGCAGCATGGATGCTGCTTGTGGAAATTGAATCAGATTTTATAGGAACTTTAGTTAAGTATTGGCCACAGTATTTGCCGTTTGCAATTCGTAGTGCTGAAAAATGTGAAATCAGCAGCTTGGATTGGGCAGCCGTTCTGCTTGCTTGTTGCTTGGCCTTTGGAAAAAGTTACTGAAAGGTACAAGGTTTGTGAGACTGAACTGAAAAATGAAGTTGCATCTGAGTGAAAGATTACGATGGTTTCCTAGTATTTAGGGCCTCGAGTGTGTTAAATGATGTGTCGTTCCTTGTTTATCGACTAACTTGAGAAGTGATTTGACGAGTCTTTGTATGGGGCACAATGCTCTTGAGAGCCAGCCGGCTCCATGTGCATATTTTATGGTCATTTATGTTTATGTAGTGTAAAATATTGAAACCAAGTCATTTATGTTACTATGTGCTCATATTGATCTTGAAGGAATCTTGTTGGCGTAGTTATTTTGATATCCATGCGATTTCAAGTGATTCAGGATTATACTCATCTCTACTCTCTCTGTTCCGCTGGCCTACATAGAAAAAGAAATAAGGAAACGGGGAAATAAACAAAGTGACTCCTGAAAAGGAAAGGATGAAATTGAAACAACTTGCATGTCGTGCTTGGTTAGGCACCATTCTTCTTTTTAAAATGGGTGGGGGGAATAGAGACTGATTCACCATTTCTTTCTACTGTTCTATTAACTTGATATCTAAAAACTTCCCTGACCCATACCCTTAGCTTGCTTATGTGCCTACTTTCTTAACATCTATACTTGCGTATAATTGGCTGCTGATTTGTTTATTTGTCTATGTTTGCAGTTGTGGTTCTTGTGGATATCATCTCAATTTAACATCTTCTAATCGTGTAACTTCTAGTATTGGCTCCAGATATAGCAAATCCATTAACAAGGGCTCTATCTCCTTTCGTTCTATTGATCCTAGTCGATTTACTCAAGTTGATGAAGTGAACTGCCTTCCCATATCTTGGGGACGCTATCGTTCAAAATCTAAACTTTTGTGCCGCAATTGTGGAGTTCTCATTGGTTATGGATATGGAGACTCCACTGCACTCTGTGGTCTTGAATCACCAACCTCATCTGGCTCAACATATAAGAAGATCGTGGTAAAGATTCGAGCTTTACAACCTTCTGAAGACAACTAGTCCATAACTATGGAGACTGGCTTAACAGATCCATCTACATCTATCCTCCAACTGCCAGATGATTGTTTATACTTTATTTTCCAAAGGCTTGAGTCTAGTAACGACCGTGAATCTTTTGGTTTGACATGCCACCGTTGGCTTCGTATTCAAAATTCAAGTCGTCGATCTTTACAATTTCAATGCTCATTCACCCAACTGAACTCTACCTCACTATCTCGGCCTTCAACCACTATTACTTTCTTCCATCTTTACAGGTTGTTGTGTCGTTTTCCGCAGTTGCAGTCATTGTCACTGTCCGGATGCATCGAGCTCCCAGATTCAGGTTTATCCATGTTACTTAATTATGGATCGAAGTTGGAAAGTTTGCATCTAGATTGTTGTTTTGGCATTACAGATCATGGACTTTCCTTCGTTGCCGGTGGTTGCCCTCTTCTCACAATCATTAGTCTTTATCGGTGTAGTGTTATGGATATTGGACTTGAAACTTTGTCTCGGTCTTGCTTAAATCTAAAAGATGTAAATCTCTCATATTGTTCACTCATCTCTGATCACGGAATAAGAGCTCTTTCGCAAAACTGTCGTCATCTCAGATCGATCAGTATATCGCACTGCAGAAATGTAACAGGTGTTGGGTTTCAAGGATGTTCACAGACTCTAGCATATTTAGAAGCTGATTCATGTAAACTTGAACCGGAAGGGATATCGGCCATTGTTAGCGGAGGTGGACTTGAATACTTAAATATTTCTAACCTTACCTGGTGCATTCATGGGCATGGTCTGACAACAATTGATGCTAGATTTATCTCCAAATTGAGAGTACTCAATTTTCGACTGTGTAGAACCATTGATGATGATGCTATTGTCAAAATCGCACAAGAGTGTTCACTGCTTGAGGAATGGAACTTGGCTTTGTGTCATGAAATTAGTATCTTAGGGTGGGAGTCGATTGGTTCAAATTGCCGTAATTTGGAGCGACTTCATGTGAACAGATGTCGGAACCTTTGTGATGAAGGTTTGCAGGCTTTAAGAGATGGTTGTAGACGGCTCCAGAAGTTGTACTTAGGCCGATGTCGTCTAATCAGTTCAACAGCAATTGAGATGTTTAAATGTTTGAGAAGCGAGGTGGAGATCATAGATGAAGAGATAATGCACATTGGACCTGACTGGGCCTTCCATTTATAGCAAGTAGAGCATTAGTAAACTTGAAAAGCATACAAAATTGTGCTACACTTTATTACTCATTATTATTTTTTTAAAATTATTATTGGCAATGATTAGAGATAAGAAATTACTTTAAAGTTATCATTATAAATGTACCAGTAATTATTTACAACGTCAGCTTTATGCATGATTTTTACACTAATAATTATATTGTGATAGGACAAAAAATAATATCGCTTAATATATATTTTTTAGTTATAACTTTACAATTACCGCTAAATATTTATCATTATATTGAATTTATCCATTTGTCCACTCAACAAATTAAATGGTTTACATATTATCCTGAAAAATATTGAAATAACAGGTCATTTTAATTTTCAATTAATTTAAAACATACAATTTTATCCTTTTACCAGAAAACGAGTAATTCAGTTTAACTCTGAAAGATGTGAATCTCTCATTTTGTTCACTCATCTCCGATTATGGAATAAGAGCTCTTTACCAAAATTGTCGTCATCTCATATCCGTCAGAAGCTGATTCATGTAATCTTGAACCGGAAGGAATACTGGCCACTGTTAGCGGAGGTGGACTCGAATACATAAATATTTCTAAACTTAAGTCGTCCGTTCATGGGCATGTTTTGACAACAACTGATGCTGGATTTATCTCCAAATTGAGAATACTCAATTTTCGACTATGGACAACCATTGGTGATGATGCTATTGCCAAAATTGCCCAAGGGTGTCCACTGCTCGAGGAATGGAACTTGGGTTATTGTTTTGAAATTAGGATCTCAGGGTGGGATTCGATTGGTTCAAAATGCCATAATTTGGAGCGACTTCATGTGAACCGATGTCGGAACCTTCATGATGAAGGCTTGCTGGCTTTAAGAGATGGTTGTAGACGGCTCCGAAAGCTGTACTTACCCGATGTCATTCAATCAGTACGATAGCGATTGAGATGTTTAGAAGTTTGAGAAGCAATGTGCAGATCATAGATGAAGCGCATTGGACCTAACTTGGCCTTCCATTTATAGCAGGTAGACCATTAATGAACTTGAAAAGCATACAAGATTGTGTTACAATTTATTAGGCATTTTGAAAATGTATATGCAGTGATGTGGAGGAAGATTCTCAATCAAGGGTTTCTCCATGCTTACTAAACATGAATATTGACAATTTTCTGAATTTTTGTTGGATTTACTGCTGGCTTATGGATGATGGATCTTGATATATATATTTTATGCTAATGCTTCATGCAACTATAGCTCATGAGTTCAGGGATTCATAGTCTGACAATGCAACTTGAATGCTGCAGACCCTATCTCTTCTAACATGTAATAGGTCAGAAATGTTCTTTGTTAGATATTTAATCTGAATGAGCTCCAGAATCTGTACACTATGCTGCCTCTATAGCCGTTCATTTTTTTAATTCATGGATTGCTGTTAGAGATGAGCTCGGACAAATAGAGGGAGTATCCTAATAATAGACAAGAGCACGTTTAAGGCTGTTAGCCATGGCTACTTTCTGTTAAAATCAACAATTTAAGATTGATGGGAACTGGTCATTGTTGTTTATAATATGATCAGATGGCCGAGTGCCATATGAATTCAATGGATCCTCTTTACCATGTCATTTATACTTTCAAAGTGCCCGAGAAGAATACATGAAACCACGGAAAAAGGTTGGTTATACACAATATTGGGATATATCAAGGGTAGAGGGTTGAACGAATGAAGCCAATGATAATTAACTATAAACCAATTATTAATAAATAAATAAACCACATAGCTGCACCAGAATTTGCCAGAAGTGAGAGGATTTATGAAATTAAGGGTGCAGACATCAGAGAAACAATTTTACTCCTTTAATGGCTTCAACAAAATATAGTACGATTACACGAAGATATTACATTAATATATGTCCCTTTCTTCTGTAAGATTTGTTCATAGTTTCAACAAGAAAACACATTCAACTAATAGTAGCAGAGTTTTACACACAAGGACTTTTTTTTCCTTCTTTCATAGCAGAGGGCCAGGGGTTTTGGGTTGGGGGAGGTGTGGTGGCGGCAGCTTTTATTATTTCAAGCGGATTACTATTCTATTATGGTGTAATTACATCCAGGAAATAGCATCATCCGCTTTCTTTTGTCTGCATCTTGCATCTTTCCACAGACTCGGAGTCCATTCTCATCAGCTACACTAGAAGACGATGACGAAACTCATAAAATCAGATCATTTACTGTGCATCACCCCATACACCATCCCAGGCGCCACTAGGAGCAGGCTTAGGTCCTTCAATGTAGCTTTGCCTTCCTGGGGCATTGTGAGGTCCAGGAAGACCTTCGACGCCGGGAGGATGAACTTTCTGTGGTTTTGTTTTCACTCCCAATATTCTAAGGACAAATCTGGCAAGCTCTCCATATAACATTCCGGACCTATCAAATAGCTGCAAAAGGAACATTGGCTATTAAAGCATAGAACATGCTGGCAATTTGTAACAGATAATTTGCCTTTACAATAAAAAAAATTGCAGATATTGACCACTGGACAGTGGCAGCAAAGGTTAAGTCAATACCTGAAGAAGGGCAGTCATGAACATATGGAATGCCTGCGTATTCTGGTCAATCAACATTGCAACACGTCCAAAGAAAGTCACTACACCTTGCATCTGTCAATGTCCAAAGAAAACAAATAAAAATTAGCAGATATTTGTAGAGACAACTGAAAAATAGCTGTAAACTTAGCCAAGGTCATTACTGCATCATCTGAAGTATGTTGGTTTCTCATAAAAACTCTTTCATTTTTTATTTTATATCATTTTTTAGCAGTAGGTGCTGGTGTTGGGGGGAGTTCATGGGTTATTGCTAAATGCAACCAAATTCCCATCAAACCGGTATTAGCAATTTAGAGGAGATATGCAACTGTTATTGGAATATGAGCTCGTAAACTTAACTGCCAATCACCCCAATTGCCATTAACTATATTTCACTTGCAAATGCCAACAAGCAGCTTGATCTGATGCTCTTGATAGTGTAGAGCCAGCAATATCAAAAACATAATTTCAGAACAAAAAAGACAGAAAGAGTCTCCGACTTACCACTCGCATTAGCGAAATCCAAAAACCTGGTGGAGAAGGAGGAGCTCCAAACGGATTGTTCGGGTCCTGGTCACCAAAAGGACCCCCCATGCCCATTCCATAGCCTCCCATTGGACCTCCAAAACCACCACCATACATTCCCCCACCATACATGCCCCCTCCATAGAGTCCACCATAACCTCCTCTATACATATTATTTCCATACAACCCACCACCATATGTCCCTCCCATTCCCCCGTACGAACCATACGTCCCACTTCCATATCCAGAATTATAATTCAAACCTGAACCATAACCTGAATACAAAATAACCAAGGCCATGTTTATGTCACACATCAAAAAGGTCCAGGTACATAAGTACATATAGAAACACATATGGATGCAACATGAAGCCCCTATAGCTATTTGGTTTTGGAACTTATAATTTACACCAAGAATTGTGCCCATCTTCTTGTTTACACGTGGTTTCACTCTTAATACATGTGTTTCATGCATGTTGTGAATATATGATAAAATACCAAGTCATAGACTGCAAAAGATATCACGATGGATGACTGGCATTTATCAAACAGTCCAGCACAAGCTTCAGGGACATCTTAGCCATGTCCATATCTAAGTTGAAGTATCATAACATGAGCATGCCTCTATATGGTCCTTATATTCTTCTTCAAGCAGACAAGTAGCAGAAAGAACCAAACTCCCACACTAGATGCATCATGAAACTTCACCACATTGCAGGAGGGGACAAAAACCAATGCTAAGGGAGGGTGCCCATTTTACTTGGAATATCAACATTTAATGGGCCATTTTAATTACCCCACCCAGCTTCAAGGTGGCTAGTCTGGAATTGCTTCAAACATAGCTGTTTGGTGTTTGATAAACTCAGCTTATGCCTTAGATCATGAGTACAATTTCAGATTACACTACGGCCTTTCCTTATCTGATAGGTGTGCCAATATTATATCATAAATGCTACGATTTATCAAAATCACAACAGAGTATATGTATAATTCATCACTATCCATAAACTTTAGTTTAATCTATCTGAGGCATGCAACATGTGGGCCAATATTGGTGATAATTATAGACCAACTTTTGTTTGTGTTGGCTCCATAATCATACTCTCGAGATGTTGGGGGTAACCTCGCACCAATGAAACAACTCTCTGCTCCTTTCAGGTAAAGAAGAGAGGGAAGAAAAGAAAAGTATTGGTACCTCCGTAGGTGCTTCCATATGTCTGCTGTTCCCAAGGCCTAGTAGGGACAGGTCTCCCCAGTGTGTTCCTATTAACAGCTGCACTCCTATCTGTAGTTGAAACAACTTCACCAGGCTGAGCTGTTCCAGAAGCTTCTACTACATCACTTGTGTTACCAGGAGAGGATGGTTTAAAAGGTGCGGGTCCAGAGGAAGACCCAGCTCTTTCCCATGGTTTTGGTGGAGGGCCGCCACCTGCACATGAATTTAGAGAACATCATACACAGCTGCATCGATAAGGAAGAAAAATAACTACTTATAAGTTAAACTCTACATTTTCCCAGGTGTAGACACAACAAATAAATTATTACTGACTGGGTGTACGAATATGTTTAGAAGGTGTTCATTACCTATTACTGCTAGATTCTTCTGTCATTCATAACTGCCAAAACTATAATCCACGCATGACTTGGGGATTGAAAGTAGACAGCACATACATAATTATAATGATAAAATTTAAAGAAAAATGCCTCCGAAACACAATCCTGGAATTCAAAAAAAAAAATGTATGCTAAGGAATTGAAAGGAGCTCGGCCACCCGGCAATCAATTCTGCGCAAAAATAAAAAAGTATCCTGCACATCAACAAATTTCTTACTAACACCAGTAATTCTAATCCTAAATCGTTGTAGAATTAAAATAAATATACAAACCAAACAACCGCATAAATCCCCAATCGACAACATTAAACACGCAACACGATCAACAACTACAAATTAGACTCCAAAATTCAGAAAATTGAATGGATTGTACCTATAATCCGTCCAATTGACACAAAAATTACTGCATATACCTGATGATTGGGCGTTGTTCTCCATTGATCGGTGGGGGTTCACGAACCCTAAGAGAAAGAAGGGGGGAGAGAGAGAGAGAGGATGAGAAATTGATCAGAAAATAGTGGCAAATGTTTATCTGGGAGTAAGGGTATTTCTCGCAATGCCCAAGAAAATTCTAGGAACGAATTGACGATTTTGCCCTCCAATTGTGTTTCACGCATTTCCTGTGCCCAGACGCGGTGGCGAAGTTGTGGTGGGCCCCTCCTCTCCTCCTTAAGCAGCCGCCGCCGCCGCCCCCAATTACCCTTTGACTCATTTTAACCCTTTGTTGAAATCATTATTAAGGTTGAAATTCCATAATCGGTATACCGTGTTTGTAAAACAAGATGTTATTTGTTAATAATAATTATTATTTCATAAAAAATAATAAATTTTAATTCAATAAGTATCTTTCATGTTTTTAAGAAAAAATAATTAAAAAAAGTATTTATTCTTACTAAGTAATATAATTGATTCACACACAATAATTACTTGCATGATTGTAAAAGAAAAAAATATTAATATATAGAATAATAATATGTGAACGAAATAACATAATTAAATGATATATCAAATAAAATAAATAAAATAAATAAAATAAAATACTAAATATATGAAAGTATAAATTTAATTATTTTTAAATTATTCAAAAATATTTGAAAACTTCAATATCAATTTTAAATATACAATTTAAAAATAAATTATAGTATATTATTTAAAATGAAAATCATTAAATGATTCCATCCTTTCCTATGTGGAAAATGAGGTGGATAAGTTAATTTTTATTTATTCATCCATGTAATATATTTTCCATATTTAAGTTTCACAATAAATATATAGTATTAATGGTTAGTATATTATAAGGCAAGTTTTAAGGTGATTTAAATTATATTTAATTTTATTCTATGTTTATTATATTTTTTACAGAACTTATTTGCACTTTTTACTCGTTATTTATTTAAAAATAATTAGCTAAAATATTAATTTTGAAATTACAACGTTTCTATCCATCATTTGACTAATTTATTTTATGTTTTAATGTTTATTAAGAAAGTTTTCCTTCCTTAACTAAAGATAATTAATCAATAATATAATATTATGCAACTAGCAATTAGTTGATATTTGACTTCCAAAAATTACGCAAATTGGTAATTAGGAAAATTGATTTTGAAAATCAAATCATGGAAGTTGATCAGCCATATACTATACGAATCCATAATTTACGGAGTTAAAATCAATTAACATATACCATCACCTCTCGATCCGAGTGACGAAGATCGCTTATTTATTTTCCTGCGGACTTTCATCGTTTAGATCCACAACAAAACGATATAAAAAAATGACAGGGGAAGACGGTGACGAGACATGAAGGGGCAACGCCCCCTCCTGGAAGGGGAAGCACCCAGTTCTGGGTGACTGCCAGACAACGTCGTCTCTGTTGCTGGGCGCCGTGATCATTCGTTGTCTAGTCTTCTTCTCCGTAGTCGATAAGACAGCCGACTGAGAAAAAGACGTCAAACTTTTTAAGAAATAAATAAAATTTAAGTAAAAATTATTTAATTTATTTAATAAAATCTGATTATTGTAAGTGATTTTTATTTATAATCATATAGAATTTTAATTTAAAAAAGTAAACTTTAGTATATTAGTTTTTGTATTGTAATTTGTTAATTTAATCTTTAACTTTTGAAACTTTTACATACGTTTTACGTATTTTTATGTTTAGTTATTATGTTTCACAAATAATTATAATCAGTTAAACAATATTAAAACTAAATAGTAAAGTCATTAATGAATAATATGTAATTTATTAAAAATATATTTAAACTAAAATGTGATTTTCTCTTATTATACCAAATAAAGGGGTTAAAATAGCCATTTACAAATATAAAACAATGTCAAGAAGTGGTAAAAAGGAAATTCACTCTCATTTTAAGCTTGTGAAATGCACTCTTACTTAATTTCTAACGGAGAGATGGTATTTTCCTGTCTTTTAAATAATATAGATTTTTTTTTTATCTATAAACATAACACGTGGAATTTCGTGATATTTTTCTAAAACACAGGGGGGTGTTATGCAATTTATTCAATTGTAACATCGTTTTAAAGAGCATATAAACTTAGCCAACAACCTTTAGGTGACCATTAAATGACTATCCCAATCTCCATAACGGTCTAAGCTATCTATACTTAACAAATTTAAATGAAGTAAAGAGCACCAATTAATATAATTAAAAAGTTTAATTTATCTGTAATGTATTTATAACGAGATTAAATTATAAAAGTTTTTTATCTCTATGGAAAAGACAAAAAACAAAAAAAAAATATTGTGTCACTTTGACTTTAATTTATTGTTGTTAGAAAAGTATTATTTAATAATTATAGATTTAAGATTAAAAAAAGAAAAATTATTTAACAAAAAGCCCTTTTAAAAGAAATAAAAAGAGTTTTAAGGAAGTGTCTAATCTCAAAAGATCTTCCACTTTCTCCAATATAATATACAAAAAGGCTAAAAGCTGTAATCCCCTTCCGTGCCCATTCTCTCTTCCTCCATGCTCATCTCAATTACCCCCCAATAGTTCACGTTTTGTACCGAAGATTTGAGATTTTTTTTATCCAAATTCAATTCAATTTTTCCGGAACTGTAACGGGGTTGGATTGAATTGGGAGCTTTGCTGGATTTGTGGGGATTTCGGTGGTTGTTTGTTTGATTGATGGCTGCGAGCGCCAATCCTTCATCGGGGGCTCATAGCAACGCCAGTAACGGCAATAATAATAGCGGGAATAGCAAGGGCGGTGGCCAGGAAAATGCCAATGGCGGTGGCCTATCGGCGACGGAAAATTCCGTGGTGGGACCTACTCAGGCGGCTCTCCGACACAATCCGGGCCTGTCAGTTGATTGGACGCCCGAAGAACAGTCCATACTCGAGGATTTGCTCGTAAAGTCAGCTCCTGGTTCTTTCCCTTTTTTCTCTTTTTTGTGTGTCGGTTGTGAATTGTGCATATTTTTATGATATGCTTGTCGGGTATTGGATTGCAAAAATGTGTGTGATGTGTTTTGGTTTGTGTTTTTGGTTAGTGGATGTTGTCTGGATTTGTTGTGTGTCTTTGGTTTGTGGGATTTCTCTGGGTTTTTCGTGTAATGTGCAACTGTGTACTGTAGTTTAGTTTACTGATGGTTTGATGCTATGAGCTTGATAACAAGACGTGAGAAGAAACTGTGAGATGCCAATGAACTTATCCTCGTGAGTTGTGGGGTTTCATAAATTTTTAGGAAATGGATGGATCCTTTGGGTGGACCTGGACATCATAGCTGAGGAACCTGATTGTTAAGCTTATTGAAACATTTGATGTTACATTTCTTTATTGAGATGATGGCTTGGCATTATAATATTTCCTATCTGAAGCTCATTATCTAAACTTGTTTGTGTGTGAGAGTTCAATACCCTTACATATTTGTCAATCTGTCTCCTACAATTTGGTTTTTTATTATCCTTTAAGTTATGCCCTTGTTGTAAAGTGGCCAGGTCGATGTTTTCAATTGTTTGAAAGTGAACTAACGAAGTCGATAAACTAGACATGACAAGTCTTAGAACTTAAACTGCATATCACCAACCTCTACATAAGAACCAAGTTCTGAAGGCTCGAAGCCAATTTGTATATGAACCCCTAAGGATTAAGTAATTAAGAGGAGCTCTTGCCTTGTGAATACCTTATATACAATGGCATGTTATATGCTTCCATTAGTTCTTATGCTTCATCATCAAATTTCTCCTCCTTTTCTTTCCCTTTTTTCTTTTCTTCTTATTTTGATTCTTTGACCCCCTCTTTTCCCTTCATTTTTAGCCAGAAAGGATAACTTATATAGCATAAATGTACATAAACTGCCACATTTGCAGAGGAAATCCCACCTACTCTATCCATATATTACGTATTTCTCACGCATAGTGATAGCTTGGTTACTAAAATATGCCACATTCTTAGATTGAATAACACATTACACCACTTCCATTGAATGTTTTAATATCCCAAGAGGGGTTTTACAGACTACTATATAACAGGTGTATTCATCTCCTTCTGCATCTTTGCATATGCAACAGATATCCTAGCATTATCACGAGGATGCTATCTGCCCGAACAAGCCTCCAGATGAAAACAACATCACGCAATCCTTGTTTTGGAATAAAGTTTCATAATAACTTAAGCACCTTAATATTTAAGTTCAATTAATCATGCTTAAGTACCTGTGATCCTTGTTCCAAATTGGATAAACAATAGCTTCAACATTTACAGGTGGTCATTAGTTGGCCATTTAGAAATGTTGTGGACAAGGATTCCCTTTTTTGGTCTTTTTCAATAGTAAGTACTACCTAAAGCATAAAGTGGCAAGTCAATTCACTACTCCAGGTGTTTTAGATTCACGATCCATTTGTCATGCCCCAGGCACAAGTGCTTGTTGGAATCACTAATGCATCTAACCCCACTGAGTGCAACCCATAGTTGTTTTTGAACAGTCGTCCAAAAAGGATATTTAATGGACGCAAACATATTCT